>NC_056741.1:1475651773-1475931773 GCF_019279795.1 Protopterus annectens
TGAATAGAATTCAAGTCACTAGAAAAAAACACATCATCATTATATTGGAAAATTTTCACTTGGAAATTCTTATATAAAGCTTTTGGTTCATAGAATAAAATTACAATAATGTACAAAACATGATTAAATGCTGAAGATGTGATTCAGATATAATAGCAGATTGGGTGCATATGGCAAATGAATGTAATGTAATCTCTTCTTTTTGAAATGAAATTAATAACTTTACAAGCATTTTGGTTGAATAGATGCAGTATTTCTAAATCATTGGTTCTGTTTAATGCTCCGATCCCTGAAATTATTCCTAAGACTGAAGTGCCTCTTCTTTGGTCTTTACAGTAAATAGCTAGAAAAATAATAGCCAAAACCTGGAAAAGTAAAATTACTCCCTCATGTACTGAATTTATTGGTTTGGCAAAAGTTGTATGCAGAAATTAACTACATACTATAAATATGTGAAGTGCTAATGTTACACATTCATATAAGTATTGGCTTAAACTTACTGACTTGAAAAATATTTATTGTCTCAACATCTGTATTTCTGCATATATATTACTCAGTTGTGGACATACGTATATAGTTATTTGTTTGTTTTGTAAAAACTTTGTCACTGTTATAAAAACTTCAATAAAAAATTATAAGTAAATAAAATTAGTACATAGCCAAATATCGCTTTCTGAAATTATTTTGTAATACTGGATATTACTTCTCCATTCCTCATAGGTCCATGCAAAATGTCACATTTCCTGACAGGACTCCCTGTCCAGCCAGTCAGGCATCATAAAATATGGCTTACCGGCACATAGTAGCACTGTATTTCTCACCATGTATACAAGTGTATGCTGTCATCACATTGCCTACAGCTGATCAAAGTGGTCCAGCCCAACATTTAATACCAGAGTTAGTCCTTTGAGCAGTGACATAATTAAATGAAGTGTATAACATGCTAAATTAAATTTAACAATTTTTTTTTCACTATGGACTAAACTTCCTAGTCATATAGTAAAAAACACCACTAATTTTTCAGTGCTTTTGGTGATTTTCTTTTGCTGGGAGTAAACTAGACTACTTACTGAGATGAGCTAGCATGAGGAGTGGACTCTGTGATTCTGATGCTCAATATGAGATACATGGAGGAAATAAATATATAAATATATATATATATATATATAAAATATATATTATATATATTATTATTATTATTCAGCTGCTCTTACTGTAACTGTCTTAGTTGCTCTTTTGTGTGCTATCTGTTCAGTCACTCTTACTCTGCACTTATTACTGCTTGTTAGTAGCCTTTTAATTTACTGCCTTCTGCACTTGTTTTTTAGTCATTTGTTAATTTAATTGCGTTTATTTGAACTGTATTTGCCGTAGTGTTGCTACACACTCGGGTGTGCTGGCCTGCACTACAATTTGAATTGTATCTACTGCTGTTTTAGCTGCTTTTCTGTAAAAAAAAAAATAAAAATTCTAAGCTTGTTTCCTGCCTTTCCTGTAACTAGTCAAGTCCAGATACAGACTTGCTGTATCCAGGACTGTTGGTAAGCTTCTGAGCCCCCCAAGCCCTTCTTTGTTGGAGAGAAGCCTTCTAGCTTATCAGTGGAACTGGTAAGTACTAGGTAACCTATCTACCCCAGGAGGAGTGGTTTCTGGTCCAGAAATTATAGTTTATTGTCCGTATGGGAAGCTTTTCCATCTCTTTCAACCTTCTGCTTTAAAAGCCTGTGTTTGCGCTTGTTTCCTGCCTTTCCTGTTACTAGTCTAGTCCAGTACAGATTTGATTTATTCAGGACTCTTTGTAAGCTTCTGAGCCCCCCCAAGCCTTTCCGTGTTGGAGGGAAGCCTTCTAGCTTAACAGTGGGAGTGGTAAGCATCAGGTGCCCTATCTACCACAAGAGGAGTGGTTCCTGGCCCAGAAATTGTAGCTATTGGCTGTTTGAGCAGTTTTTTCCATCTCTTTCAACTTTCTGGTTTGAAAGTCGCACTTGTGCCTGTTTCCCGCCTTTCCTATAACTAGCCTAGTCCAGATACAGAGTTGCTGTATCCAGGATTGTTAGTAAGCTTCTGAGCCCCCCAAGCCTTTCTGTGTTGGAGGGAAGCCTTCTAGCTTATCAGTTAGATTAATAAGCACTAGTTAGCCTATCCTCCACAGGAAGAGTGAGTTTTGGCCCAGAAATTGTAGTTTATTTGGCCGTTTGGGCAGTTTTCCATCTCTTTAAACTTGCTGGCTTAAAAGCCTACGTTTGTACTTGTTCCCCGCCTTTCCTGTAACTAGTCTAGTCCAGGTACAGATTTGCTGTATCCAGGACTCTTTGCAAGCTTCTGAGCCCCCCCCAAGCTTTCTGTGTTTGAGGGAAGCCTTCTAGCTTATCAGTGGGAGTGATAAGCATTAGGTAGCCTGTCTACCACAAGAGGAGTGGTTCCTGGCCCAGAAATTGTAGCTACTGGCATTTTTTTTCCATCTCTTTTTACGTTCTGGTTTAAAAGCCGCACTTGCGCTTGTTTCCCACTTTTTCTGTAACTAGTCTAGTCCAGATACAGAGTTGCTGTATCCAGGACTGTTGGTAAGCTTCTGAGCCCCGCAAGCCTTTCTGTGTTGGAGGAAAGCCTTCTAGCTTATCAATGGGAGTGGTAAGCACTAGGTAGCCTGTCTACCAAGAGAGAAGAGGTTCTTGGCCCAGAAATTGTAGTTTATTGACCATTTGGACAGTTTGTCCGTCTCTTTCAACTTTCTGGTTTAAAAGACCACATCTGCGCTTGTTTCCCATCTTTCCTGTAACTAACCTACTGGGTAGCTTAAACTGATACAAGCCTTCTAGCTTAGAAGAGAGACTTTGGAGTGATTAAGTATCAGTTTTCTGTACTTTCTTGCTGTACTTAACTGTTTTCCGCCTAAACACAGATTTTCCAGCGTTTATTGTGGTTTAAAAGCTTGTTTTTTTTTCACGTATTGTACTTATTTGACTGCCTGCACTTTTAAAGTTGTTTTTTGTTTAAATCATTTAACTGATGTAGACTACACATTAAAGTACAATAGCCTTTTCTGATCGTTTGTAGTCGTTTAAAGCTGTTGTAAGTATTTTTTTTACAGTTTTTGCCTTATATTTTCAAAATAACAAAAACACTAAAAAATTCCTTGTTTCCTGCCTTTCTAAGCTAGTATAGTCCAGTTTTCAGGCTAGTGCTGAATTCAGGGCTGTGATACTAGTTTCTGAGTTGCCCATACCTTACTTGGATAGAAGGAAGTTTCTCTGCTCACCTGTGAGAGACGGGAGCTTTGAGCAACCTATCTGTCCCTGGAGGAGTGGTTCCAGCCCAGAAGTTAGTAGTTTATTGGCCATTTTGGGCTAATTTCTATCGCTTTCATTTCCCTACTATAAAAACCGTGTTTGCACAGTTTTGCGCACCGGGCAGTGCCAGTTAGCTGCAGTTAAATTATTCCCGGCTCCACTAAGTCTCCTCTTCAGTTTTTCCCTTGAAAGTAGTCCAACTCTCAACCTAAGTACTCAAAAAGCATCTTACAGCCCAGCACTTGCTCTGACCTAATAGCAAGCACTAATATACCCTGACACTGATTGCCCAGCAGAGCAAGGCTCTTTATTCACCCCTCACCAAAAAAGCGACTAAGCAGCTCACCCTACTATTCAGGCATGACCAAAGGGCAACTTCAGGTGCACTCTCCAGTCCAGCTGGTGAGTCTGGGTATCCTGAATCTGGATATCCTGAGGCAATGTTACAACTGCCTCATGTACACAGACAACCCTCTCCTCCTACCACAAAACACTAACATATGCGAGAGATGCAGTTATACAGTCAAACTGGGAGCTGAGCTGTCTCCACCCAAGACTGGAACAGACAGTCAAGAGGAGAAGGTTAACACTTGCACCACAACTCCAGCCGCACACAGACCTACTAAAACAGCACTGGCAAAAAGTCCACATAAATACACAAAACCATACTTGGAGGCTCTAAATAAAAACCTGCAAAAGCATCAGAGACCTCCAAAGCAGACACCCAAACAACCTGCACTTCCTGTCACAAACCAGACAACACATAAAACACAAAATCAGTGTGCCGCACAATCACAGCCCATAAGGCGAAATAACATACCTAACACACTAGTAATAGGTGACTGTATAGTCAGGCACACTGACATCCCACTCACTAGGCTGGACAAGCAGAAGGTTACTGTTAGCTGCCTGTCAGGAGCCAAAATCCGCCACATAACACAAGCACTCAGGTCACTCCAGAACAAGTATAAGTATGATTCTGTCATTGTTCATGTTGATGTGAATGACCTGAGATGTACCTCCCTGGACTACATGAAAAGAGACATGGAAGAGCTCTTTGATCATGTAGCCCAGGCTGGTATGACCCTGACCCTGAGTAGCATCCTGCCCTCACCAAGAATGATACATCAGTATAAAGAAAAAATTATCAGTTTCAACAATTGGCTAAGCTTCTGGTGTCATTCAAAGGGGATCCAGTGTCTGTCAGCCTGGGACGACATGCTCGACAAGCCCCATTGCTTCACAAGAGACGACTTGCACCTGTCACACTTAGGCTTTTGAATACTGGCCAAGGTTCTTGCTGCCCCCATAGTGCCTTTTTTAGGCAAGGCTCAAAAGTCAAACCCACCTCTGTAAACAGCTTAATTAACAAAAAACTGAGGGTCATGCTACTCAACGCCAGGAGTTTAAATCTGAAAATGCACACGCTCTAAGCACTCCTCAGTATGGAGAACGTCGACATCTGTGCAGTAACTGAAACCTGGTTCAAGGCTCCAGAGAGCACCCCAGCACTACCGGGCTACAACTCATACCACACGTTTCGGCCACAGAACACAGACCGAAAGACAAAAGTAGGGGGTGTATCCATATTCATCAAGGATACCTACACTTCCAGGTTAGTGGCGCAGCATGATACCTCTGAGATCATCCATGTGCAACTAAGTTCGAGCAAATCTGCATTGCAAATTGTAGCCTGCTCCAGATCACCCTCCATGACCCAGGACCACCACTCCACCTTTCTGGAGACACTGGAAAACACGAAGGTTCTACCGAATACCCTGATATTGGGCAATTTCAATTACCCTACCATTCACTGGGAAAACTACTCGAGTACAAATTCCCAGGCCCAGTGCTTCCTGGAATTCATCAACTAAAATGCCCTGGATCAGCTGGTAAATTCCCCTACCAGAGGTGAAAACATATTGGACCTGGTCATCACCAACATGGGCGACAGATGTTCCACGCTGGAGGTCAACCCGTCACTGATGAGATCAGACCATAAACTAATCACCCTGGATGTCCATACCCCAACACCACCCCCAACTAAGGAAACCACAATAAAACACTTTTCTAAAGCAAATCTATGAGCACCTACAAGGATGCATGGGATCGTGCCATCCCTAGCAAAACCAAGACTCACTTCTCGAAGAGAAGGAAACCAGTTTGGTGGACCCCTACAATAAACAGGCTATACAACAGAAGGAGGAAACTAGTTCAGAAAAAAAGCAAATCCCAAGAAGGAAAGACATCTCTGATCATTATCAGTAAGAAACTAAGGTCCCTCATGAAGTCATCCAATGCTAACTTCAAAAGAAAAATAGCCAAGGATTCAAAAGATAACCACAAAGCCTTCTTTGGCTATGTTAAGACTCTAAGTGGCAACTCACAGATATGCACTGAACTAGTGCAAAATAGCACAAAATATACTGAACTACTGATATTGCCAACATCTTGGCAGATAGATTCAGTGCAAACTTCACCCCCCTTCACCTCCAAAAGGGCCCACAGCAATACCGGAAAAGTGTAGTGTCCCAAAAATCACAGATGCACAGGTGAAAACAGCCCTTTCAAAAGCCAAAAACACAGCGTCAATGGGACCAGATGGTGTCCCAGGCTGTTTCTTGCACAAACTACAGAACGAGCTAACCCCCCACCTAAACACGCTGTTCAACCCCAGCCTCTCCACAGGCTATGTGCCCATAGAATGGCGCACAGCAACGGTTATTTCTCTCCACAAAGGAGGGGCCACAACTGACTCTGGTAACTATCGCCCCATAAGCCTGACTAGCCTGGTCTGCAAGGCTATGGAGCGCATCATCATGGAACTCATTAACAAAGACATTGAGAACCTCCAAACACTTGACCCGACCCAGTTCAGCTTTGTTAAGGGCAGATCATGCCTACTAAACCTGGTTGACTTCTTTGAGACAGTCACCAAGGCCATAGACAAGGGAAAGGTGGTTCACACAGCCTATTTTGACCTCGCCATGGCTTTCAACACCATTCCCCACTCAGGTATTACAGAAAAACTCACCAGCCTGAAAATAAACCCCTATGTCACGAGATGGGTTTCCACCTGGCTTACAGACAGAACTCACACGGTAAGAATAGCAGGCTCCAGGTCCGACTCTAAACCAGTCACAAGTGGTGTCCCACAAGGCTCGGTCCTGGGACCCCTACTATTCGGCATATACTTCTCATAAGTACAGGCAAACACAGGAGGACTATGGCTAACCAAATTTGCCGATGACTGCAAACTGGGAGCCATAATTGACTCTCCGGCTGACACGGCCATCCTCCAAAAGGTCCTTACTGAGATGGACACCTGGTGTCAAAGTCATGGCCTCAAGCTAAATGCCAAAAAATGCATAGTCATCCCGTTTGGGAAAAACAAAACACCCACGAATTACCACATAGGTGGCAGCCCCCTCAATACAGAAGAGGTAATAAGAGATCTGGGGACCCAGGTAGATAGTAATCTCCGCTTTGACAATCATATTGCCAAAGTAGTTAGGAAATCCTATGTGGCCCATCTAATTACTGAAGGGTTCGCATCTAGAAATAAAGAGGTTATAGTGCCCCTCTACTCGTCACTCATCAGACCCATCATGGAGTACAATCCCCATTTGGGATGTACCTCACAAGATACTTCCAACAGCTAGAAAGACCACAAAAGTACCTCACCAAAAGGATTACTGGCCTCAAACATATGTCCTATGCAGCCCGACTGAGAAGACTGCGGCTGTACTCAGTGGCATATCGCTTACTCAGAGGTGATCTCTGCCTGACTTGCAAAGCCATGTCAAACTCAGAATTGATGGACATGCTCCACCTAAAGAAATCAAAGTCACTGCGAGACATGCGCTCTAGTGAGCTAAACCTCACCACAACAATAAATAGAACATGCTGGAGGGAGAGATTCCTGTCACAGAGACTCCCCATGCTTTGGAACAAAATTCCAAATGACATCAGGCAGAGCCCCTCACTAACACTCTTCAAGAGAAACCTTGACAAGTGGATGGGTAACAGAAAATACACCCCTGGGATCACTTCATTGGCTCTGCTTGACAGAGGATCAGTTAATTAATCAACGGGGCGGTCAAAGCTAACACACTCTGGCTAGGCTTATAAATGCCCTTGGGCAGATAGCCTAGTACCTACCTATGAACCTAAATACAAATACAAATAACTTGGCAAATGATACATCTGACCTTGAAGGCCCTCTCCAGTGAGAAATTCTTGGGATTTTGTTTTTTGATGTCAATGGTTTGACAGTTGAGAAGTTTCTGTTGCAGCTGTGCTCAGAGTACATTTTGTACATTCCGATACTAAATGCCATGCTGGGAGGTAATGCTCAGACCCTGCACTTCTTGTTCCTTTTTGCTACTTGCACAGTTTATATCTCAATCCTAAATTGCATTAATTGAAAACTTCTTTGTTCTGTGTTTTCAAACCACATAAAACTGCCTGTGTTTTTTCCTGTGGTTATCAATCACAAACCTTGAAATGCCAGTACCGTTGGCAGTGCTGTTGAGAGAGACATGATATAAAGCACTTTTACAAATGCCAGTCCTTCACTCTGGTCACCTGTTTGAGGAGACATGAAAATCTTGCCATGTTTAGAGGACAGATAGTACAGAAACTGGTAAGTGGGTCCTTTGGGAGACCCCATTTCAATGTCAGACAGATAAAAGAATGTAAGGGTTCAGAGTGCCAGGCATCAGTCAATGGCCTGTCATGTAGTCCACTGCTGGGTGGTCTGCATCCCAATACAAGCTGTGTAACATTTAGTGAAGAATCTGTCTTACACTCATCAGTGGCTAATGGTAAAAGTAGTAGAACCTTTAGTAACCATCTTAGAGGCACGTCTTCAAAATGTCACATGGAGCAGTTCCTTGAGTCTGCCAGTGAAACAAAGTGTCTACTTGTCAGGTTCCCCCTTGTGTCAAGGAAGGCTTACAAGCTAGAGTGGAATGGAGTGTCACAGTCCTTCCCGCACAAGTTGGGTTCACAGAGATGGTCCATGCATTAGATGTGCACATGCTTTATGACAGCCAGTTAGATGTTTCTTCAGTGAGGTGGACACACATCCATTGAAAACACAATTTGATTCCCCAAATCAGGTTCTATACCGGCCTCCCACAGCCTGTTGTGTGCACTGCCTAAAGAGATGGGGGTCTGTTGCTTAAACATGATGTTCTCCTCTTATTTTATCATTGTCTTTGTTTGGGTGACCTCAGGACTCCTCCTTCTGAAACTTAGAGTAGAGAAGTATCTATCTGCCCTTCAGTCTTGGATAAGAACTCTGAAAATCTTTAGGTCCATGTGTTAGAGGCAGGTCAGTGATACTGAAACTTCTACTCCATTGATCTTAACTCTTGATGATCTTTCCACTAGAAAGACACTTTGGTTGAAATTCCAGTACAGTCTTCCTTCATGCCTCCCTGCTTTCACTCCAGAAATAGTTGCACCATTATATGTAGAATAAGGATGAAGAGTTATTAATTCCTCTTGTGGAGCCTCTGTTTAAGGATATTTTGCAACCTGGAATTATTCAGCTTCAGCTTCATGGACTCCAAAGAAAGTTGTTATTCTTTATAAACTTCCAGCTGAATGGTCTAGCATTTAACAGCAGAGTTCTGAATGATCTCAGCCAAGCACAAGTTTGAGAGACCACATCTTCATTATGCTTTGTCATTGTATAAAAAGTTCAAATTTCTGGACAGGTTGAGTAAGGACATGTTCCTTTCTACCCCTTTAAGCCCTCAGATCCCTTAACTACCTGTCTCACTTTCCATTTCTAGTCCATGTCTTGTTGCTAGGAGTGAAAAATCTGTGGAAGCTCCTGGTTCTGGGGTCATGAAGTCTTTGGATATGACCCCACATGAACGCTTCCTAAGTTAGCTTCACCTATCCCTGCTGTAAAATTGACTTCACTGATGCTGAGACCAGTGCAGCTCAGGTATGTGTCTGCAATGAGTAGTATGCCTCAGGCAGTCCTCTTTTTGGAATTAGCCAAAGCAGGCTGTGTTTTTGTGTGTTTCTTCTCTGGTGAGGTTTTAAACTGGACAAAGGTCTCCAAAAGAAAAAGCAGTTATAGATTATAGTGCTGGGACTGTATGATGGCTTACCCAGTATCCCATGAAGAAGACCCTCTCACAGAATGAGCAAGGCTGCAAAAAGAAGGGCATTGACAGCTTTTCCGGCATTGTAGTTTTGCTCACAGTTTTGTCTTCCCAGTACAATTGCCTGTGGGATGGATAGGTTATTGTCAGTGTTTGTCCACATCAGGAGAAACATCACCATGGACTACTTTATGTTGAGATGGTCACACCTCAGAACTTTTGGGCCCCTCCAAGAATTAACTTTGTTGAGACCAAGTGGTTTCTGTAGAATTTCCGGAACTGACCCAAACTGTGCTGTTCTGAGAAGGCTTAACATGTAATGTTAAGTTGTCAATCTCGCCTTCATTCTTGCTGGATGGGTTCGGAGCCGACGGCTCCGACTCGGCCAATACTATAGCTCGAGAGCTTATTCCACCGGCTCGAGGCTCCCCTATATTCCACAATGCTAGGCGGTAACTACTCAGATCTCGTTTGCCGCTTAGCTGACGAGGTGCTTCCTTCTACCGGCTCTGGCAGGTTAGCGAGTTTTCTTGTAAAAAACTTCAAATTCTACCCCTATTTTTTCTATTTAGTTTAATTTTTATACAGAGTATCCCTTTAGTTTAAATCGGGTCCCCCTTGTGTTTTAATTCCTGTTTTATCCCCTTTTTAACTTTTAGGCCTTTGGCCCACTCCCTTTTCTTTCCCTGTCCTTTCAGTGTGACTAGATTTTTTATTTGGTTAAAGGGTGTGTCTGTGTGTTGTGTTCGTGTTTTTCTTACAGCCTTTCAGGATGTCTAAAGACTCCAAGGTCTCAGGCTTTAAGAAAGTGTGATTCGTGCTGTCAAAAAATGTCTCTGACAGATGGTCACACTTCTTGTGTCTATTGCCTGGGACCTTTGCACCTGCAGGACTCATGTGCTGTTTGCCATGCATTCAGCCCTAGAGTCCTGCAGGAACGCAAAAACAAGCTCATACTTCGAGGCTTGTTAAAGCCTGAAGGCCCCCCGACCCAGTCTGCGTCGGAGAAGCCTTCTAAGACTTTCAGGCCGTCGGCTCAAGCTTCAGAGCCGTCTCCTGGGAGCATTAAACCTACTTCGACATCGGCTCCGGCTGGAGTCGATGTTTCGAAGTCTCATACTGTTACCTCGGCTCCGGCTGGAGCCGAGGTTGTCAAGACTCAGTTGGCTCCGATAGGCTTATGGGAGCCACCTTCAAAGAAGAGGTCTAGGTCCCCTTCCATTGGCTCCATCCACTCGGCTTGGGATCCCCTCTTCTGTCGGAGCGGAGCCATAGGTCTCATTCCTCTCGGTCCTCCAGGCTGTCCGACCATGACTTACAAAGGGTGGTGAGCAGACTTGTCAAGTCCGAGGCACTGGCCCAAATGCTGCATAGCCCTACTCAACAGTCAGCGGCTATTCCCATCCCTGATTCTATTCCTCCTCCGACTCCTTTGAGTTTGGAGCCGGGGCTCATCGGAGCCGTGGCTGTCGGTGCTTCGGAGCCGATACCTTCCCTTTCGGCTCCGTCGTCTGCTCCGATTTCTTCCTTGGAGGGATCTCGGCGCCGGGCTTCCCTTGTTGGCTCCGAGGGGGTGAGTGGCATCGGACCCTTATCCGACCCCGTTCTCCCTCTCGGGGCGTCAGCGCTGGTGAGTTCGGCTCCGACATCGGCCTCAGAGCCGTCCCTGTCGGTGCCAGTGGGGTCCTTGTCTCCTCGGAGCGGGGACCTCCGGCCTTGGCTGATAGGGGCGCCTTCGAGGTCATGCGGAGCGTGCTAGACCCAGTGTCTACCCCACAGTCGGCTCAGTCAGCTCCTCCCTCTTCAGTGCCTGCGGTGGTTTCTACCCACCCCCTTGTAACAGACCGTAGAGAGCCAGCTCCTCAGGTTTCCCCATTGGGAATATACACCTCTTCCGAGGCCTCTCCTGATCCGGTAGGAGAACCCCCTCGGAAGAGACAGTGCAAGAGGAAGCACATTGACTCCCCTGAGTCTATCACCTCTGACACCGACTTGGAGGAATCTGAAGGTTCCCCTCGGTCCCCCTCTGAGGATGTCTCTTTTGCTGACATCCTTGAAATCCTGAAACAGAGGGGGAACTGGCCCGCCCTTAACCCTTCAGAGGACGAGTCGGTTTACCTTGAGGCGTTTGGCTCTCGCCCTTCCACCTCCTGGGTGTCCCCTCCCTTTGACCCCCTTATGGAAGTGGTGGCAAGGAAGGCTTGGACGGCCCCTGATTCAGTGGAACCTACCCCAAGGAGGCCGTCAAAATTTATTACTGCCCCTAAAGAGAAAGAGTTTCTATCTAAAGGTGTCTCTGTTGATGCCATGGTGGTGGCCGCAGCCACTAAGAAGGAGTTAGCCGATCCTTCTGTACCTGTCCATCCTCCTAATAAGGAGTCTAGGACCATGGACAGGTACGGTAAGCGGATGTTTTCATCAGCGACCTTTTCAATGCGGTCGCTGAACTACTTGTGTCACTTCACCCGTCTCCAGAGAGATTTGCTCAAGGATATGGGTGAGGCTATGCAGGATCCAACAGCTGAGGGTTTCCAAGACAAAATGAACTCCCAGTTGGCAACCCTGAATTCGATTGTCAACTCCTCCATGCGGCTTATCTCATATGCGGCTGATGGGGCGAGTAGGGCCGCAGGCACAGGTGTAGCTTTACAACGTCACACCTGGATGCAGCTTTGCAATTTTGTGGACTCTTTCAAGGCGTCCTTCACCAATTCCCCCTTTGATGGCTCAACTTTGTTTGGACCTCAGGTGAAGGATACATTGACTAGGTGTGAGCTGGAAGGTAAGACTCTCTCTGCCGTGGGAGTCCGTTTTTCTACCCCTTCTAGACCTTATCCAAAAGGTCAGAGGGGAGGAAAAAAACCACAGGGAGTCTCATCTGACGCACAAAGTCGATTCCCCTCTAGAGGCAGAGGGGGGAATAACAATAGATGCCGCCCTAGGGGCAGAGGTGGTCCGCAAAACCAGGGTAGCAGAGAAACTTTCTCTGATAAACCCTTTCAGTATCCCTGAGGAGCTGCCCGGCTGTCCACCTTCGGAGGCAGTCGGGGGAAGATTATCACTGTACCCAAAAGCCTGGCTTTCCCTCACTCAAGACAAGTGGGTACAGTCAATCATATCCGAGGGTTACAAGATTCCCTTTATTCACATCCCATCCCAACCCAAAGGATCCCTTCCAGAAGTTCCACCCAGTCTAAGGGAACAAGCAGCATTAGAAATATCAAAGCTGCTGTCAAAAAGAGCTATCCAACCAGTCCCAGCAGACCAGCAAGGATCCGGAATCTACTCCAAATTCTTTTGGTACCAAAAAACAGGGGACTGGAGACCAATACTGGATCTCAGCAAGTTAAACAATTATATCAAAAAAACAAAATTCCGGATGGTCACGCTACAGTCCATTCTACCCTTCTTGGGTCAGGACAATTGGATGTGCTCGATAGACCTTCAGGATGCGTACTACCATATCAAAATGCACAGACGCTCCAGGAGGTTTCTCCGCTTCAGGCTGGGAGCCAGTCACTACCAGTTCAGAGCCCTGCCCTTTGGTCTCACTACAGCCCCCCGAGTGTTTACCAAATGCATGGCAGTGGTCGTGGCTCACTTGAGACGTCAAGGATTCCAGATGTTTCCATATTTGGACGACTGGCTCCTTACCGCCACCACCAGACATCAACTGCTTCTATCCAGAGACTTCACCATCCAAACTTGCCAAGCTCTAGGCATTTCAATAAATTTCGAAAAATCTGCCTTGTCGCCTTGTCAATCTATTACCTTTATAGGCGCCACCTTAGACACAGTCCATCTTTCCGCCAGACTTACAGAGCAAAGAGTATTAGCTATCCGCAAACAAGTTTACCTTCTACTTCAATGCAACAAGGTCAAAGCCAGGGTAGTCTTCAAGGTATTAGGACTCATGACAGCTACTATTACACTTCTCCCCTTAGCTCGTTTTCACATGCGGATCCTCCAATGGATGCTGTTTACTCAATGGTCCTTCCAACAGCTCCCGATGTCTCACATCATCCTACTAACTCAATCATGCAAGAATCACCTGTCTTGGTGGATCACATCACCTCAAGTTCTCCAGGGCAGACCCTTCATTCCCCCCCCCAGTCGCCACAGTGACAACGGACGCCTCCCTGATCGGGTGGGGGGGGGCATTATCAGGGCAGGACAGTCCAGGGCACGTGACAACCTTTCGAGTGCCACTTGCACATAAACGTCTTAGAGATGAGAGCAGTGCTTTTAGCATTGCAAGCCCTTCAGGACTCTCTTCCCACAGGGACTATTGCAATTCAGAAGGACAACATGTCCGTAATGTGGTACATCAACAAACAGGGCGGAACCAAGTCCTACCCCTTATGTCGAGAGGCACTCAGACTTTGGCAGTGGGCGATTTCTTCTCAGCATTTTCTGATAGCAACGCACATTCCTGGAAAGTCCAACGTGATTGCGGACAAGTTGAGCAGGGCCATTCTCATGCCTCACAAGTGGTCTCTAAAAAAATCAGTGCTGGAAGAAGTCTTCCAAAGATGGGGCCGGCCTTGCTGCGATCTTTTTGCTACTCCCCAAAACAGCAAGTGTCATGACTTCTTCACTCTCTTCCCGTTACCAGGCCATCCCACCAGAGACGCTCTAGTCCACGATTGGCCCCGGCGACTTCTGTATGCTTCCCCCCCCCCCTTTCCACTGATCTCTCAATTAATTCAGAAAGCTATCGCCTTGAGAGTTACCATGATCCTCATTTCCCCTTACTGGCCTCGACAGATATGGTTTCCGTTCCTCCATCATTACCTGTTGGAGCAGCCTTGGCATCTGGACCCGGTGCCAGATCTTTTGACCCACCAGTTGGGACAGCTGCACCACTCCCTTCAATCTCTCAACCTCACAGCGTGGTTTCTCCGATTCCTACCCTAGCCAGGCTTCCCTTAATCTCTCATTCGGTCCGTAACATCCTGATAGCTTCCCACAAGTCTTCTACCAGGAGGATTTATAATAGTAAGTGGAAACGTTTTTCCTTCTGGGCAGCATCACAAAATATAGACCCCTTCACTGCACCTATCCAGTCTATCCTAGACTTTCTGGCAGAGCTCTTTCATTTAGGCTCTTCCTCATCTACCGTTAGAGTACAACTAGCTGCTATATCTAACTTTCATGTAGGTGTCTCGAACTCCAGTATCATGTCCCATAAACTCTGCAAAGCCTTTTTAAGAGGTGTTTTTCTGCTCAAGCCCCCAATCAAAGATCCCCCACCTCAATGGGACTTGAATTTGGTCCTAGCATCCTTGATTCTCCCCCTTCGAACCAGCGGCTTCATGCCCTCTTAAGTTGCTTTCATGGAAAACACTTTTTCTAGTAGCCATAACTTCAGCTAGAAGGGTATCTGAACTTCATGCTCTTTGCAGTCGTCCTCCTTACTTAGTTTTCCATAAAGACAGGGTGTCCCTCCGGACTAATCCGTCCTTCTTGCCTAAGGTTTCCTCTGAAGCAAACCTAAACCAGATGATTGATCTCCCCGTCTTCTTCCCTGATTATTCCAACAGGTCGGAACAAAAGTTACATTTTCTAGATGTTCACCGCCAACTTAGATATTATTTAGACAGGACTAAACAGTTCAGAAAATCTGATCAGCTTTTCCTGTCTTATGCGGAAGGGAAATTGGGCCTTCCAGTTACTAAAGTGTCCCTTTCAAGATGGCTTACCTCTATAATTACCTTCATCTATGAAATCAGACATCAAAAACTGCCTTCAAGACCTAGAGCTCATTCAGCTAGGGCATTAGCTACATCTGTAGCTTTTCAGGACAGGCTACCAATAGATTCCATTTGTGCAGCAGCCACATGGGCTTCTCCTCATACCTTTATTTTGCATTACAAATTGGATATGGCCTCCAGAAACCGTGCCAACTTTGGTTCCACTGTTCTCAAGAGTCTGTTCCGATAGGCCACCGGGGTAAGGTGCTAGGGACACGGTCCCATCCAGCAAGAATGATGGCGAGATTGACAACTTAACATTAAGAAGTTATGTACCTACCATAACGTTCCATGTTAGTTGTCTTCTTCTCGCCTTCTTTCTTGCATCCCACCCTCCTTCCCCCTAGCCTGGACCGACCGATAGGAATATTTGGGATCTTCCATTGGGATGTTTTCCTTCCCAGATGTTCTACCACCTCTATTCTCCCTTTTTTATGTTTGTGGTAGTTTACCTACAGTTTTATATATAGAGGTGGGTTCCTTTTCTCTTCTCCATTCTATGGAGACCAGAACTGCTTGGTTTTAGCTATCAAACGAGATCTGAGTAGTTACCGCCTAGCATTGTGGTATATAGGGGAGCCTCGAGCCGGTGGAATAAGCTCTCGAGCTATAGTATTGGCCGAGTCGGAGCCGAGGGTCGGCTCCGAACCCATCCAGCAAGAAAGAATTTGAGAAGAAGACAACTAACATGGAATGTTATGGTAGGTACATAACTTCTTATTTTGCCTTCAGAGCGAGTGTCAAAGGTTTTACTCCTGCCTCTTCCTTGTTCTGATGTGGACCCGAATGCTTCCATCACACTCGGTACCTCATTGTCTTCATGGAGCACATCTTAAATAACGTATTCCAGATGTTGAATCTCCACTTTCCACTTTTGTAGCAGGACACCTGCCATAAAATCTCTGTTTGCGATCTACACACCTGGGTCTTTGATTTTGCTGTGAGTGGGCTTCACTTTCAGCATAGAATTCTACCATTTAATCTTCCTGATTGCATGGGCCTAGGATATTTGTTTGATGGGGAGTAGATCAGACTACCCCTTGATGAATTATTTTCATTGTGGAGCAAGTTTCCCCTACCCATGTTCACCTTGCATTCTCCTACTTATTTAGTCCTAAGTTTAATTTTCCCAGCCCTCAGAGGAAGGGAAAACATTTTTCTGCTTCTGTGCCCCCTTTGCCTGCTGGCCGTCAGCTTTCCATGAACAGTCATCTCATTCAGTCACCATAGGATGAGAGTTGATTATAGAGGCCATCATTCAGACAGTCATCAAGGTTTTACTGTTAGGCCCTAAGCCTACTTACAAGGTTCAGCAAAACCTGTTCTGCTGTTTTTGTGTCTTGTCATGTAGCATTTGATGAAAGTGCTATCAGTGGATCAATATATATCCCTGTAGGTCATAGCCTTGGTAACCTAGTAGAAGTTGTTTCAGAAGATCCAGTTTCTGACCCATTTCTTCTTTTTTGGCCTTTACAGCAGCCACATTTTTCATAGCCCCTTTCATGTGACTGCAGATGAAGATGTTGAAGTAGACAGTGAGCTGTGAATGTAAAGTCATCATGCCCTCATGGACCAGCTTTTAGTGTTAGATCCCTGCCACTGGACAATGCTCTGGTTGATGGTTCGTGTCAGCCTTCCTTTGCTACACATACCCATCACAGTGCTTCACAGCTGATGAGTCAGTAGTATATTAGGAAGCTTACCTGGGCTCCTTTCCTGTGCAAGGTAAATTGAGGCTCCTGGAGTTTCTTACTGTCAGAGCAATTGACCAAAATCCTTTCTGTTTTATGGGCAAAAAGGTCATTATGTAGCACTTGAGCATTTAGGGGACACACCGTTGTACTACTTGTGCAGAGAACTGGTCAGTGTTTTGCTGTGGACCATAGCATCACTCTTGATAGTTGATAGCATCCTGGAGGAACTGAACATGCTGGCAGACACCCTCAGTCACAGTTCCAGCCCTCTGCTGGAGCGGAGTATAAAAAAATCCTATATGGTCAGGGTCTTATGGGGGTGGTAAGCTGTGAAGATTGGCCTGGTTGCTACACTGCGGAATGCAGTCTTTCACCTGTTCTTCTGTGTCCAGCAAGGCAAGTAGAAGAGTAGAACGGTATCTTGTGTCATCTCACTGTCTCAATTTGCAGGTTGCGCTTGCCTGTCTCATGCGCCATTTCTAGAAGGGTCTGAGGTATTGCACTGTCAGGGTGCATTATTTTATAGGTTCATAGGCAGGTACTAGGCTATCTGCCTGAAGGCATTTATAAGCCTAGCTGGAATGTGTTAGCTTTCGCCGTCCCCTTAGATTAGTTCCCTGTGCCTCTGTCCAGCAGAGCCATTGAAGTGATCCCTGGGGTAAACGTTCTGTTTCCCATCCACTCATCAAGGTTTCTCTTGAAGAGGGTCAGTGAGGAGCTCTGCCTAATGTAGATTGGAATCTTGTTCCAGAGCATGGGAAGTCTCTGGGACAGGAATCTATCCCTCCAGCACGTCCTATTTATTGTTGTGTTGAGGTTTAGATCCCTGGAGCATGTGGTTCGAGGGGATATGGTTTTCTTTAGGTGGAGCATGTCCATCAATTCTGGGTTGGACATGGCCTTGTATGTCAGGCAGAGATCACCTCTGAGTAGGTGGTATGCAACCGAGTACAGCTGGAGTTTCTTCATTCGAGCTGCATAGGGCATCTGCTTGAGGCCAGTGATCCCCTTGGTGAGGTACTTCTGTGGTCTTTCCAATTGTTGCAGGTGTCTTGTAAGGTACATCCCAAATGGGGCATTGTACTCTGTGATGGGTCTGATGAGTGATGCGTAGAGGGGCCCAATGACTTCTTTCGATCTGGATGCAAACCCTTTTGTGAATAAGTGGGCCATATAGAAGGATTTTCAAACCACTTTGGCAATGTGATTATCAAAGGAGAGGTTACTGTCTACTTGGGTCCCCAGATCCCTTATTACGTCTTCCGTATTTAGGGGGCTACCACCTATGTGGTAGTTTGTGGGTACTTCGTTTTTTCCAAAGGGGATGACTATGCACTTTTTGGCATTTAGCTTGAGGCCATGTTTTTGACATCAGGTATCTGTCTCAGTGAGACCCTTTTGGAGGATGTGTGTGCCAGCCGGAGAGTCAATTATAGCCCCTAGTTTGAAGTCGTCTGCGAACTTGGTCAGCCATAGTCCACATGTGCTTGCCTGTACCTCTGAGAAGTATATGCCGAACAAGAGGGGTCCTAGGACTGAGCCTTGGGGAACGCCACTTGTAACCGGTTTAGAGTCAGACCTTAATGAAGAGTCATTATCTTTGTATCATATTCTTGTAGAGGGCATAACTGTACCTCGTCACTAATTGAGATAAACCAGTGTGTTTTCGAATTTTTGTCCTCCTCCATGGATCCCTTCTTTTTGGTGCTTGAGCTTCATGTCTAAGGGCTTACCAGTTCTGTATTTGAACTGTTTGGCAGCTCTAAAATGTATCTCTTGGATGAAGCTTTCTTTATTGGCCATTATTTCTGCCCCCAGGATCTCCAAGATGCAGGCCTGATTCTGAGAATGTCTGGTCATTCATAAGGATCAGATTCCCTTAAGTAGTTTTTCTTTCTCTTTTATTTATTTGGTCAATTAGTGATGGCTCCCTATTGAAATGTAGGCACTCGAAATGCTGAGTGTCGACAAGCTGAAAAAAAGTGCAGAAACACAGGAAAAGAGCAAATCAAGAAAAATTGCTCTTTTCCATTAAACTTCTTTATACAGAGGGAAAGCCCCCCCCCAAAAAATATATTTATACCAATTCCAAGTTTGCAATACCTCAGAAAAAGGGAATGTTCCGAGAAGTGGCATCTTGGACTTAGTATATGTAAGTCTGTTCTTTCAGCCATTCAGTCTCTATAACAGGTTTCAACATTTCAAATGGTTACCGTTAATGAGAGTTACATAGTTAAATTCACAACTGTCTTTACTCAGCAATGTCAAAATGGCTGAACACAAATGGTCTTCATGTTCCAAGGAGAAGCTGAGTATTATGTAAACTTGCTACTGAAAGATCATTTTGTGTCTCGCTTGTAGATCCCAGTTATAAATAAAAACGAACATCTTTTAAAGACTGCAGAAAATAATAGCTTAAAATATTTATTTAGAAACACTACCTTCAGATGACCTTGAGACATGCGTGAATGGGCGTACCTTCGTTGAAGGTTGTGCGTCAGGTCTGGCAAGTCGGTACGTAAAAATCAACTGCCAATCATTAGCGGACCGGAGTTCCGCTGTGGCGACCCCTAACCGGGAAAAGCAGAAAGACACAAACAAACAAACCTTCAGATGACCTTGTTGTCATTCTGTTTGAAATGATAGAGATTTCTATATTAAGCGCCAAAAAAGTCTATGCACTGTATCAGGAAAGAAATGCAGGAGGAAACAAAATGCAGTATTAATGAAATTTATATGGCCCAGACATGGGTAAAGTGCCATAAATTTTTTTTAGTATCTCCAAGATGTGCAGCAGCAAATCTCCCACCCAAACCATGCCTCTACCATCACTTTGTGCCACCCTTTAATGAATTGTCATGGATTACTTTGTTACTGGCTTGCTAGTGATTCAACATAGCTGCCTGTAGAAAGTTTTGGAGAGTCTGTCTTTGTTTAGCCTGCAACATAACATTAGTGGTGATGCTATGGGGAAGCAACTGAATAACTTGCAAACTTGGGAGTCTGTCAAACAGCTGGCCTTATGTTCCATCTTTTAATTTATTTCCTACCTTTTAGGAACACGATAGTTTTTCGGTCACGACTTGCTACTTATCTGTTGGCAAAGTACGAAGTCAGTAAATTATTAGCATTTTTAAAAAAAGTGAAGCTTTGTTTAAAATATTTGAGCATAACACATGACAGTGTTCTGCAAAGTATGTTTTGTTGGAAAATTATTTTTTGTTTGTATCAGTTTCTCATACATATTTAAAATTGAGTCATTCTTATGTAAGAACAAAAAATAGTGGTACGTTTGATCTCTGTTCTTAAAATCGAGACTAATGTTAATTTTGTTATATTCGTTAATAAAAGGAGCAAATACATTATTTTTAAATTTAAGTATTCTTGCCATGTAATGAGTGCTTGATGCTTGCATATATGTAAAATACACTGTGCGAGGCCACACACATGTACCTGTATGGGTCTGCCTGAAAATGCCGACAGTGTACAATGCCGACGATGAGAACACCAACACCAGAAGATCGACAACTGAGAAGACCGACAGTTGAGAATCCCGACACTGAGAACACCAACATGTTAAGGTAAGTGTGCGATAGGGACGGACGTTAGGGTCAGGGTGTGGGTAAGGTAAGTGTGTGATAGTGGCGGTTGTTAGAGTAGGGTGCGGGTCAGGTAAGTGTGCGATAGTGATGGACTTTAGGTTTAGGGGCAGGTTAAGTGAGTTAGGGTTAGGGTGTGGTTAAGGTAAGTGTGCGATAGTGACGGACTTGAGGGTTAGGGGTGGATTAAGTGAGTTAGGGTTAGGGTGCGGGTAAGGTAAGCGTGCGATAGCGACAGAGTTAAGGGTTAGGGGCGGATTAAGTGAGTTAGGGTTAGGGTGTGGGTAAGGTAAGTGTGCGATAGTGACGGACCTTAGGGTTAGGGTTTGGGTAAAGGTTAGTGCATAGATAGTTGTGTATGTAAGTTTTAGATAGATTTAATGTTTTTAATGTTTTCAGTGTTAACACTTTTAATAGTCAATTTCTATTTTGACAATATAAATTTAATAATTATATTTTAAAATTCTTTTTTTTGGTTATTAAAATCATATGTATAAGTATTTTATAATATGTATCCCATCTTTTAACAGTTACCTTGACATTTTATTTTCTTAAAATGAATTGACCTTTCCTGTTGTACATACAAATGGCTTTGATTTACATAATGTATTTTTTATTCCAACAATCCTTTCATTCTGAAGAATATTTATGTATGTTCATTTTCTAACATTTTTTAACAATTTTTTAACAGCTTTTTAAATATTTTACCTCAATACATATTAGCTTAATAGTTATTTATTTATGTATTTATCTAGTGTCTTATAATGAATTTGTAGTAAAGGTGTCCTTATTCCTTTAAATGTATAAATGGGCATGATTGATTGTAAAATTGATTAATGACTGATGATATATAAATGTATCTCAACTGACTAGTTAATTGTTTCTGAGGAAGTCAAAGAAGTGGACGAAAACGCAGTGGGTGTTGTTGACTTTAAGGCGTTCAGGCTTTTATTCATACATCCGAATAAAGTGGTTTTAACTAAGAGGATTGGATTGCAGTTTTTGGGACCTTTGCTTGTGGTGGCGATTTTCCATCTTCGTTAACTGCTTGGTGGTGTTTTCTGATTTTTAGTACAGTTGCAGTTCCTGTTTTTGGTTCGTAAGTTTTAGTGTAGGTTAGTAAGGTTTGTGGTGTGCTTGTGTTGTGTGTGTGTTTTTCGGGAAAGGTATTTGTTTTGTTGATTGTTGGGATTTTGGTTTGTTGGGCATGTGAAGTTTCGTGTTTTTGAACTTTCTTTTTTTATCGTTTTTTTCTTGTCGGTTATTTCGTTGTCGGTGTTTTGGCATGTCGGTGTTATCAGGTAGACCCACCTGTATATATATATATGCATACATGTATATGTACTCACTACTGCCAGTCTGCTGCTTAATAGGCCGAATAAAATGATCACATTATTTTGTAATAAAAGAAAGATCTCTGTCTTTGTGTTGGCAATCTCTATCCTAGTTTTACAAGAAAATTTGCAAATGTGGTGTGAAAGGATAAGGAGAAACTTAGTTTGTTTCATTTCATCTCATATCCTAAATTTCTGTCAATTTTGCCTTATGTTAAAATTAAAAATAAAAAAATATGGCTTGTTATGATGTGACATTAGCTGTTTAGCTGAGACTGGCACACCTGCACAGTACCAGCTGCAGGTGCACTACAGTCAGCTAAAGCCAGTAAAATATTACGCATCAGAATAATTTTTAAGTGTGGTTTGTGTGTTATTTGCATCTTCAGATGTTCTTCGTGTTTCACTGTTGCAGTCATTGCATTTGAGTTATCTGCTTGCAGTAGCCCTCAGTCGGCCTGATTAACAAAGTCTTGGGTCCTGCATTGGTTGTTGTCCCTTCTTCCATGACGTCAGGTCGTCAGGGCTATAAGACACATGCAGCCGTCGCCATTACATCAGTCTTTCTTGGTGTGTGGTGCCCAAAGCAGAAGCAGTTCGCAAGTGCCGGTCGGCTGACTCCTTAAAGTTTCGTTTTCAAGTTTCAGAACCAAAGTCTTCAACTAAAGCTAAGTACCCCGTTGGGGAAACTTTTTCTTGCGCCTTACTGATGTCAGTAAAAGTAAATAATTGCATTACTTGTGGAAAGCAAATACCTCATAAAGATTTTCATTCGTATTGTATTCCTTGCCTAGGCTTTGACCATGACGTTCCTTGCTGTCACTTTTGTGCTTTATTTAATCAGTGCACTATCCATCATCATTATATTTTTGCCTCTAAATATTTTGGTTCTCGGTTTAATTATCCAGAAATGTCGTCGGTTAGCCATCCGACTACTGGGATTTCGAAAAAACTCAAAGATAAAGACAGAGACAGGCCACCGAGGTACAAAACGTCCGACGACGCTTCTAAGCCAGTCGCCAGTTCGCCGGTACTCAGTGAGGTGCTTTCACAGCCCCTGATACCCGCTACTTCTGATTCGCAGGCCTCTGCTAAGACCCATTCGGAGTCCAGTATGCTGCAAGATGCTTCAACTATGGAACCCGCGGATGTCTCTGCCTTGGATGGGTCCGGAGCCGCTGTGCAGGCACCGGCTTCTGAGGGTGTATTCAGGCCTATGGACTTGCATATTAAACCGACGCCTCCTTCTTCATTTAAAATGGCTTAAATCTCAAGCCATGACTAAAAAAACGACGCCTAGGCCGCATGCTCGGGCCTCTATGCCTAAAAAAACAAATGATAAGAATGGCTGAAGATCTTATAACTCTAATCAGGGGAAGCCAACCTCCCCTTTCTAAGAGACCTAGGACTGAAGTTGTTTATGAATCTTCTGACCAGGATTCTGATTTTTCTGATTCTTCTGATGATCTGGATTTGCCCTTATCTACTTATGAGGATTCTGATGCAGAGGACTCTATTCCCACTGCTTCCCCTCTAAAGGATTTTTCTTTTGGTGAAACCTCACATACTCTAAAGGAGCATTTCCACTGGGAAAGCCAGGATTTTTCTGATTCAAAAAAGAGGCTTAGGGATTTCTTACTCCTGCCTCAGCATAGGCCTTTAGCTATTCCTCCTGTACTAGATATTGTTGATGATGCTTTTTCGGAATCTAGTTTGGCCCCTGATTCTTTGCCTCCTGCTTCCAGAAAACCTGACAGATATTACAGGGTTCCTGATTCACACAAGTTCCTTTTTAAAATTCCTATTGCGGATCCAGAGACTATTAAACAGGGACCCAAGGGCATTAAGGCTTCTACTGCTAAAAATCCTACCCCTTCTGATAGGGACTCCAGGGCGATGGATAGATGGGGTAAGAAGGTTTACACTTCTGCAACCTTGGCCATTAGGGCTTTAAACTGTTTAAACTGTTTAATCATAGCCTCACCTCAGGCTTTGTGCCCACTGAGTGGCGCACAGCTACAGTTATCCCACTCCACAAGGGGGGATCCACCTTGGATCCTGGGAACTACCGTCCCATCAGTCTGATGAGCCTGATCTGCAAGGGCATGGAACGCATTATCATGGAACTTATAAACAAAGACATTGGCAACCTTCAAACACTGGACCCCACCCAGTTTGGGTTTGTGAAGGGCCGATCTTGTCTCCTGAACCTGAATGACTTGTTCGAATCAGTCTCCAGAGCTGTGGACAAGGGTAAGGTGGTCCACACAGCATGTCTGGACCTTGCCAAGACCTTCAACACCATCCCCCTCTCTGGAATCATAGATAAACTTACTAAACTGGGCATAAATCCCTACATCACTCGCTGGGTTGCCAACTTGCTTACTGACAGAACCCAGACTGTAAAAGTAGCCGACTCCAAATCCAGCTCCAGACAAGTGACAAGTGGAGTACATCAGGGTTCAGTCCTGGGACCACTCTTGTTTGGCATCTACTTCTCTGAAGTACAGACCTACACTAAGGGACTTTGGCTAACAGAGTTTGCAGATGACTGCAAACTGGTAGCCATTATTGAATCCCCAAATAATGTGGATATTCTACAGAAAGGCCTTACAGAAACAGATGCCTGGTGCCAGAGCCATGGGCTCAAGCTTAATGCCAAGAAATGTATAGTTATCCCCTTTGGAAAAAAACATGTACCCATGAATTACCACATAGGTGGCAGTACACTAAACATTGAAAGTGTGATGAGAGACTTAGGGACACAGGTGGACAATGGTCTCACTTTCCTTAACCACATCGCCACAACATTCAGGAAATCCTATGTGGCATACCTCATCACTAAGGGCTTTTCATCCAGAAAAAAGGAGGTCATTGTCCCACTGTACTCATCCCTCATTAGACCCGTTATAGAGTAGAATGCCCTGTTTAGTATGTACTTCACAAGACATCTGCAACAGCTGGAAAGGCCACAGAAATACCTCACTAAAAGAACCACAGGCCTAAAGCAGATGCCATATGCTGACCGTTTAAAAAAAACTCCAGCTATACTCTGTGGCATATCGTCTACTCAGAGGCGATCTCTGCTTAACATACAAGGCCATGTCAAACCCTGAGCTGTTGGACATGCTCCACTTAAAGAAATCCCAATCCCTCAGAGCCACACGCTCCAGGGATCTAAACCTTGTCTTCAAAATGAACAAAACATGCTGGAGGGATAGGTTCCTGACCCAGAGACTCCCCATACCCTGGAATAGACTGCCCGTACATGTCAAGCAGAGCGCCCCCTTGGCCCTCTTCAAAAGGAACCTTGATGATTGGATGGGAGATAGGAAATTCACCCCGGGAATCATGTCAGTCGCCCGGCTAGACAGGGATCTAGAGAAGTAAATATATTGGGAAGAAATATCCAGGGAATTGTTATGGCTAGGCTTGTATAGGCCCTAGGGCCGATAGCCTAGTACCAATCTATGAACCTGTATGTTAAAAGTATCAGAAACATGTTATTGGATTGCTTAAACAGAAAATGATGTTGATTCCTGACTGTGTGGAAAATAAAGAATTATAGGATTTAATGCATTCTGCTGAACAGGTTGGAAAACATACTTTGCAATGTGGATTTGATTCATTAGAGGCCTCTTGCAGGGCTGCTGTCACTAGGTCTGTGCTCAGAAGGCATGGTGGGCTTAAGGAGCAATCTTTGCCTTATCATGTTAAAGCTAAATTGTTGGATACTCCCTTAAATCAGGACCGCCTGTTTGGCAACAAGACTGAGGAAGTTCTTAAAAAGATGGAAGATAAAGCTAAATCTATGCAAACTGTTAAAGATTTCTTACAAGTTCAACCTCCTAGATTTAGTAGGCAATGGTACTCTAAGAATTGGTCCTTTCCAGCCCCTTCCAGGTCTTCTCAAGCCAAACCCAGACACAGCAGAAACCCTAGGTTTAAGTCCCAGGGGACACACAAGACTAAGCAGTGGGGGGTTTCCACACCCAAATCAGGGAGCAGTAAGACTCCCCCCTATGGAAAACTGTCTCAATGACTTGCTTTTAAAACTTCCAAGCACTTCCCAACTGAATGCTCCTTTAGGCGGAAAGATTGGTCTGCAGGCCAAAAACTGGGAACTCATTTCCCAGGACAAATGGGTTTTAAATATAGTGTCCCAAGGATACAGATTTCACATGTTCTTCGTGTTTCACTGTTGCAGTCATTACATTTGGGTAATCAGCTGGCAGGTTGCCCTCAGTCGGCCTGATTAACAAAGTCTTGGGTCCTGCATCGGTTGCTGTCCCTTCTTTCATGATGTCAGGTCGTCAGGGGTATAAAACATGCAGCCAATGCCATTTTCATCAGTCTTTCTTGCCGCACGGTGCCCGAAGCAGAAGCAGTTCGCAAGTGCCGGTCAGCCGACTCCTGAAATTTTCGTTTTTGAGTTTCAGAAACAAAGTCTTCAACCTAAAGCTAAGTACCCCGTTGGGGAAACTTTTTCTTGCTCCATACCGATGTCCGTAAAAGTTAATAATTGTATTACTTGTGGGAAGCAAATACCTCATAAGGATTTTCATTTGTACTGTATTCCTTGCCTAGGACCTGACCACAATGTGCCTTGCTGTCGGTTTTGTGCTAAATTTAACCAACGCACTATTAAGCGTCGGTATATTTTTGCATCTAAATATTTTGGCTCAAGATTTAATTATCCAGACATGTCGTCGGTTAGCAATCAAACTACCGGACTTCACAAAAAACAAAAAGAAAAAGACAGAGACAGACCATCGCGGTCCAAAACCGACAACAAAGCTTCTCCTAAGCCAGTCGCCAATACTCAGTGAAGCACTTTTGCAGCCCCTGATACCTGCTACTTTTGATTTGCAGGTCTCTACTGAGACCCATTCGGAGTCCGGTATGCCACGAGACACTTCAAGTATTGAACCCACGGATGTCTCTCCCTTAGATGGGTCCGGAGCCGCTGAGCAGGCACCGGCTTCTGAGGGTGTTTTCAGGCCTAAAGATTTGTATATTAAACCAACGCCATACTCAAAAACAAGGCCAAAACCAACTTCTATGTCTAAAAAACTGACGCATGGGCCACATGCACAGGCCCCTATGCCTAAAAAACAAATGATCAAAATGGCTGAGGATTTAATTACCTTGATCAGGGGTTCCCAACCCCCTCCTGCTAAGAGGCCTAGGCAAGGCACTGATTATGAATCTTCAGATTAGGTTTCCATTTCTTCTGATTCCTCTTCTGATCAGGAATTATCTATTCCACCTTATGAGGACTCTGATGCAGAAGAATCCAGCCCTTCTGCTTCTCCTCCTGAGGATTTTTCTTTTGGAGAAACTTTGCATACCTTAAGGGAACACTTTCATTGGGAGAGTCAGGATTTTTCAGAATCCAAAAAGAGGCTTAGGGATTTCCTTCTTCTTCTTCTTCTTCTTCTTCTTCTTCTTCTTCTTCTTCTTCTTCTTCTTCTTCTTCAACATAGGCCTTTGGCTATACCTCCTGTTCTAGACATTGTTGATGATGTTTTCTCAGAATCCAGCATGGCTCCTGATTCCCTGCCTCCGGCTCCTAGTAAACCAGACAGATAGTTCT
The DNA here is from genome assembly GCF_019279795.1 of Protopterus annectens. Taxonomy (NCBI): domain Eukaryota; kingdom Metazoa; phylum Chordata; order Ceratodontiformes; family Protopteridae; genus Protopterus; species Protopterus annectens. The sequence goes on from NC_056741.1 coordinate 1,475,679,165, forward strand.
TGACTCCCACAAATTTCTTTTTAAAATCCCTACTGCTGTCCTTGAAACAATTTCTCAGGGTCCCAAGGGTGTTAAGGCTTCTACTGCTAAAAATCCTACCCCTTCTGATAGAGACTCCAGGGCGCTGGATAGATGGGGTAAGAAGGTTTACATGTCTGCAACCCTGGCAATCAGGGCTTTAAACTGTCAATTTCATATGCTTAAATATTATCAGCATGTCATGGGCTTACTTAAACAGAAAATGATGTTGATTTCTGACTGTGTGGAAAATAGAGTCACAGAATTTATTGCATTCAGCTGAACAAGTTGGAAAGCATACTTTGCAAAGTGGTTTTGATTCCTTGGAGGCCTCTTGCAGGGCCACTGTAACTGGATTTGTGATAAGAAGGCATGCTTGGCTCAGGGAGCAAAATCTGCCTGATCATGATAAAGCAAAATTGCTGGATGCTCCTTTACAACAGGACAGTCTATTTGGTAATAAGGCAGAATAAGTTTTGAAAAAGATGGAAGACAAAGCTAAATCTATGCAAACTGTAAAAGATTTCCTACAAGTACAGCCACCCACGTTCAGTAGGCACTGGCCTACTAAGAATTGGTCCTTTCCAGTACCCACCAGAGCTGCTCAGGTCAAACCCAGACACTCCAAAGGCTCCAGGTTTCAGTCACAAGGAACTTACAGAACAAAACATTGGGGTGCCTCCACCTCCAAATATGGAAGTAGCAAGGCACCCCCCTACGGTAAACAGTCTCAATGACTTTCCTCTGCCATTTCCAAGCACTTGTCTTTTTGCAGCCCCTTTGGGGGGAAAACTAGCACTTCATGCACAAAATTGGAATCTAATTACCCAGGACAAGTGGGTTTTAAATATAGTATCCCAGGGATACAGATTTCATTTTCACACGTTGCCAATTCCAAACAGATGACCAGATCTGTCTCCAAATCAGTGGACAGAGGCCCAGAAACACGTAATGTCCCTCATGGATATGGGGGCTATTCAACCAGTACCAGAAAAGGAAAGAGGACAAGGTTTTTATTCAAGACTTTTCCTGGTACCCAGAAAAGACAAATCATGGCGTCCAATTCTGGACTTATCCATTCTAAATACTTTCCTGGACATTCCAAAATTCAAGATGCTGACTCTGCAACAGTTACCCCCTATGCTAGGCAAGGATGCCTGGTTGGTAACACTAGATTTAAAAGAAGCTTATTTGCATATCCCAATCAGGAAATCTTGCAGAAGATACCTCCGCTTCAAAGCAGGCTATTTGCATTACCAGTTCTCTGCACTGCCCTTTGGCTTATCTACTGCGCCCAGGGTCTTCACAAAGTGCCTGGCAAAATTAATTGCATTTTGCAGACAAAGAAACATTCAAATTTATCCTTATCTGGACAATTGTCTAATTCAGGCAGAAAACCAGGACACTCTTCTACAGCATCTGGCGTTTGTAAAAAGGCTTCTAACTTGCCTAGGGTGCACCATAAATGAAAAGAAATCACAACTGGTACCCTCTCAAAAAATTACATTCCTGGGTACAAGCTTGAATACAACTGCCCAGATAGCTTACCTCATGCCAGACAAACAAATCCAATTGATGACTTACTTCAAACAAGTGGCCACAAAAACCCAGTTATCTGCAAGACAAATTCTGCAGGCCTTGGGATACATGGCTTTTTGCATTCTTCTAATTCCATATGCAAGACTGCATATGAGGAAACTTCAATGGTACCTAAAAATCTTATGGAGTCAACATTGTCACAGCCTGGAAACAATGATTCCTATCATTCCTTGCCTGCAGCAAGAGCTCCTATGGTGGGCAGAGGCTTGTCACCGAAACAAGGCACTGTGATTCATTCCACCCCCTGACACCCAAACACTGACTACAGACGCATCAGACTATGCTTGGGGGGGGGGGCGCATCTGGCAGGGAGATGCATTCAGGGCGAATGGAGCCCAAATCAAATGCACCTGCATATCAACCAGAAAGAGGTGCTAGCTGTACAGAATGCTCTGACAGCTTTCAAGGACTTGCTTCATCCAGGACAACTACTGATAAAGACATGTGGTACATAAACAAGCAGGGGGTGTACCCATTCCTACCCCCTTTGCAGACTAACCATGGCCTTGTGGAACACAGCCTTGACTTACCAAATACATCTACAAGCTCAATTCCTGCCAGGAAAGCAAAATACTCTGGCAGACGAACTAAGCAGAAATCTTATGGACCCACAGGAATGGAAACTGGATCCGCAAATCTTCAGCATGTTGACACGCAAATGGGGGAGCTCAGACATAGATATTTTTGCCTCACCCCAAAACTATCAGTTGGACAAATTCTGCACTAGAATCCATCACAAAAAAGCTTGGAAAGTGGGTGCTCTGTCTATGCTTTTCCCCCTCTGCCTTTGCTCTCCAAGGTATTACTAAAAGTCAGGCAGGAAAAACCAAAAGTTATTCTGATTGCTCCAGACTGGCCTCGCCAACACTGGTACCCGCTCCTACGCAATATGTCACACCTTCCTCCATGGTACCTGCCTCAGACACCTTATCTACTGTCTCAGCAGAACTTCAAATTCTACACACTCAGCTCCAAACTCTTGAGTCTTGCAGCATGGCTAATCAACTAATTTCACCAGTTACATCTCTCAGCAAACCTGTGATGGATGTCATTTTGGAGGCTAGGAGGCCTAGCACTAGAAAATCTTATGCTGATAAATGGAAAAGATTCTGTGCCTGGAATCAGGCACAAGGAATAAGCACAGAAATGCCCAATATTCCTCAGATTCTGCAATATTTAACTGAAATGCTTCACAAGGACCTGTCTTTCTCTTCCATAAACATCCACGCCTCTGCCATTTCAGCTCATTACAACACAGAGCCTCCGCTCTTTTATCATCCCCTGCTAAAGCAGTATCTCAAAGGGGCCAAAAATTTAAGACCTCCCAGGAGAGCACCAACTCCTGCATGGGACCTCAGTTTTGTGTTGGAAAAACTCACCCTGCCTCCTTTTGAGCCAGCTGCTACTGCGGACATCATTTTTTTTCTCTTGGAAGACAGCTTTTCTTTTAGCAGTCACTTCATCTAGAAGGATCTCAGAACTACAGGCTCTCATGGCAGTGGAGCCTTTTATTATTTTCTACCCGGACAGGGTAGCGCTCAGGACCAGTCCATCCTTTATGCCTAAAGTGGTATCCAGTGTGGCTCTTAATCAGACCATTCATCTGCCAACTTTTTCCCTAATCCACAGGACAAGGGGGAGCGGATTCTGCATTCATTGGATGTACACAGACAACTAAGATTCTATTTGAACAGGACAAAATCTCTAAGAAAATCTGAGCAACTACTGGTGGCATTTGCTGCAGGGGCAGAGGGAAAGGCTGTCTCAAAGCAGACACTTTCAAAATGGATAAGCCATTGTATTTGTTTCTGCTACATGCATCATGGTAAACCTGTCCCCAAGGGGATCAGATCCCATTCCACCAGGGCTGCATCTACTTCTGCAGCCTTTCTCAGAGGGGTTCCTACCAGAGACATTCTAGAAGCTGCTATCTGGAGCTCAGTTCATACATTCACCAAGCATTACCATTTACCTCTCTTCTCTAAATCCAGAACTGGCTTTGCCACTGCTGTCCTGCAGAGACTTATAGCTGCTCCTAATGTTGTATATCCCATTCTCCCATTCTCCCAACCATAGCTTTGGGATTCTACCCAAATGTACTGACTGCAGCAGTGAAACATGAAGAACATAGTACAGTTGTGTACAAACTGATAACAAAACGGCAACCTCCTCCAAAAACCAAAACCATGAAATGGGAAGTACACCAAAAGGAGAAGCGGTCCAACTATCCAAAAGTACAAGTAAAAACAGACCACAAAGCCTTGCAAAGCATATTCAGAAAGTCTTCCTGCAAGGTACCTTTCTGTTTTATTTAACTGGACAGGTAGGGTGGTTCAAATATTCTTTTCGGCCACAATCCAAGTCAGAAGACGGAGATGGCAGTTGCAAAGACAAGAGTCAGTTGTGCAAGAATCTTTGTTATTCCTCCCAGGAGTAAGTAGTCACCCGCAGAGACTCCCACTGTGCACGATCCAAAGAAAAAACTGGAGTATTCACACCCCTTTCATTGAGGCTATCCCTTCACACCAAGAACCCCCTGTACAGTCCCAGCCAACCGAGTAAGCCAACAGAGCGCAACTCCACTACACTCTCAGTAGGTACCTTGCAGGAAGACTTTCTGAATATGCTTTGCAAGGCTTTGTGGTCTGTTTTTACTTGTACTTTTGGATAGTTGGACCGCTTCTCCTTTTGGTGTACTTCCCATTTCACAGTTGTGTACACTTACCATAAATGTAGATGTTCGAGTGTATTCACTGTTGCAGTCCTGGTTACCCTCCCGCCAAACCCCTACTTTTCTCTTTTTATACCTCTTCTTTCTGTTACTATGCTCAAAAGCCTTTTTTGTTGTATTTGCTTTTATGTGGAGGTATATTTTTTGTGTTCTAAATTACATGTGTGTGTATATATATATATCTCCCCATTTGAGGGGCACCTGACATCTGGGGCAAGAAAAACTGATGAAAATGGCGTTGGCTGCATGTTTTATACCCCTGACGACCTGACATCATGGAAGAAGGGACAGCAATCGACGCAGGACCCAAGACTTTGTTAATCAGGCCGACTGAGGGCAACCTGCCAGCAGATTACCCAAATGTAATGACTGCAACAGTGAATACACTCGAACATCTACACTAGACTTAAAAGAAGCATACCTGCACATCCTTATCAGGGAGTCTCGCAGAAGATACCTATGCTTCAAAGCAGGCTACATGCACTATCAGTTCTCTGCACTGCCCTTTGGCTTATCTACTGCACCCAGGGTATTCACAAAATGCCTAACTCCAGTCATTGCATTCTGCAGGCAAAGAAATTTTCAAATATATCCATACCTGGACAATTGTCTAATTCAGGCAGAAAGCTAGGACATACTTTTGAATCATCTGGCCTTTATTCAAAGGGTACTGATTGTCTGGGGTACACCATAAACAAACAGAAATCACACCTGGTACCCTGTCAATAAATTATATTCCTGGGAGCAAGCTTGAATACAACTTCCCAGATGGCTTTCCTCATGCCAGAGAGACAGACTTATTTGACAACCTACTTCAAACAATTGGCCACAAAAACCCAGTTGTCTGCCAGGCAAATACTGCAAGCCTTGGGGTTCATGGCCTCCTGCATTCTTCTAATTCCATATGCAAGGCTGCATATGAGGAAACTGCAATGGTATCAACATTCACAGGATCTAGAAGCTATGATTCCTATCATACCTTGCCTACGCCTAGAGTTCCTTTGGTGGGCAGAGGCCTGCCACCAAAACAAGGGACTGCCATTCACATTACCCCCTGCCACCCAAACCTTAACAACAGATGCTTCAGACTATGCATGGGGGGCTCACCTGGCAGGGAAGCACATTCAGGGCAAGTGGAACCCAAGTCAAATGCACCTGCACATAAATCAAAAGGAAATGTTAGCTGTACAGAATGCTGTGACAGCCTTCAAGGACTACATTCTTCCAGGACAACTAATGGTAAAGACGGACAACACCACGGTCATGTGGTACATAAACAAGCAGGGGGGCGTGCACACACTTACCCCTCTGCAGACTAGCCATGGCATTGTGGAACACAGCCTTGAGCTACCAAGTAAATCTACAAGCTTAATTCCTGCCAGGAAAGCTAAATACACTGGCGGATGGTCTAAATAGAAGCCTCACGGACCCACACGAGTGGAAACTGGAACCAAGGATTTTCAACATGTTGACAAGCAAATGGGGGAGCTCAGATATAGACTCTGTTTGTCTCCCCCCAGAACCATCAATGGGACAAATTTTGCACAAGGATTCCCCACAAACTAGCTTGGAAAGTGGATGCTCTATCCTTCAGCTGGAAAAACCTATCTGTTTATGCCTTTCCTCTTGTGCCTCTGCTCTCCAAGGTACTACTAAAGATCAAACAGGACAAGCCAAGGACGATTTTAATTGCACCAGACTGGCCACGCCGACACTGGTACCCCCTCCTGCGCAGTGTGTCACACTTGGCCCCATGGCACCTGCCTCAGACTCCTTCCCTGATGTCTCAACAGGAGAACCAGATTCTGCACCCTCAGCTGCAAACCCTGAACCTAGCAGCCTGGCTATTTACCTAATCTCTCCTTTACCACCTCTCAGTAAATCAGTGATAGATATCATTTTAGAGGCTAGGATGCCTAGTACTAGAAAATCTTATGCTGCAAAATGGAAAAGATTTTGTACCTGGAACCAATCTCAAGGGATGAGCGCAGCAGTGTCCAATTTACCTCAGATTCTACAATATTTGACTGAGATGCTTCATAAGGGCTTGTCCTTTTCCTCCATCAAAATTCATGCCTCAGCCATTTCATCTCATTATAGCACAGAGCCTCCTCTCTTCTCTCACCCACTGCTCAAGCAGTTCCACAGAGGTGGCAAAAAATTAAGGCCACCGAGGAGAGCTCCAACTCCAGCCTGAGACCTTAACTTTGTCTTGGAGAAACTCACTCTTCCGCCTTTCGAGCCTGCTGCTACTGCAGATTTAAAATTCCTTTCCTGGAAAACAGCTTTCCTTTTAGCAGTCACTTCTGCAAGAAGGGTATCTGAGTTACAGGCCCTTATGGCAGTGGAGCTTTTCATCATCTTTCATGTGGACAAGAGTGTCCCTCAGCACCAGTCCCTCCTTCATGCCCAAGGTGGTATCCATTGTGGCTCTTAATCAGTCCATTCATTTGTCTACCTTCTTTCCTAACCCACAGAACAAAGGGGAACGGATACTGCACTCCTGAGATGTGTACAGACAACTTAGATTCTACTTGGGCAGGACTAAACCTCAAAGGAATTCTGAACAACTGCTGGTAGCATTTGCTGCAGGGACAGAGGGGAAAGCTATTTCAAAGCAAACCATTTCAAAATGGATAGGCCACTGCATTCATTTCTGCTATAAGCACCATGGAAAACTTATCCCACAGGGCATCAGACCCCATTCAACCAGGGCTGCATCTACCTCTACAGCCTTTCTCAGGGACATCCTAGAAGCTGCTACCTGGAGTTCTGTACATACTTTCACCAAATATTATCATTTGCCAATTTTCTCTAAATCCAGAGCTGGTTTTGCCACTGCAGTCTTGCAGGGCCTTATAGCTGGTCCTAATTCTATCTAAATTCCTCCTCCCAAACTTAGCTTTGGGAATCAGTGAAACACGAAGAACATAGTACAGTTGTGTACACTTACCAAAAATGTAGATGTTCGAGTGTATTCACTGTTGCAGTCCTGGATGTCCTTCAAGGATGCATCTGCAGTCTTTACAAATGGGTTGTCCTGTCGTCAGGCAGCCCTTCGGTCGGCCGGATTCCAAAGTCTGGGTCTGGCTTCGGCTGGTGTCGCACTTCACCCGACGTTATTGCGGCAGTCATTCGGTTATAAAGGCATCAGCCGACGCCATTTTCCTCAGTCTTTCTTGCCGCGTGGTGCCCGAAGCAGAAGCTGTTCGCAAGTGCCGGTCGGTCAGATCCAGAGATTACTACTACCGAATACTACTTCGAAGACTTCTATAAAGCTAAGTACCCCGTTGGGGACTCTTTCTTGCCTCAGCCGATGTCAGAGAAAGTTAATAACTGTTTATCTTGTGGGAAACAAATACCTCATAAAGATTTCCACTCCTATTGCATACATTGTTTAGGCCCAGACCACGACGTAGCAGCTTGTCTAGCCTGTGCTTCTTTTAACCGACGGACGCTTAGACGTCGCTCGGACTTTGCTGAACAGATTTTCGGCTCCGATTTTGCCTACATTATGCCGTCGGATCCTCCAATTATGCAAATAACCAAAAAACGCAAAGAAAAGGACCGACACTCGCGGTCCGCGGTTTCGGCCGAAACCGCGGTTAAGCAAACCACGAGTGTCTCGGTTTCGGCGAAACCGAGCAAGCGGGTCTTTCTTCAGCCGATAACTTGCCTTCTGCCGAGGCCTCTTCTAACCTGGTAGAAACGGCTTCTGAAATCCAACCTTCTGTTGCGATTTCACAGGATTTATCAGACACCATTCCCCTAGATATTTCTACCCCTGCACGTGGAGCTGCTAGGCCTCCTCCAGCTATGTCTATTAAGGCCTTTGCCAGGGCTAAAGCAGCCAAAGCATCAAAACCTGTGCCTGCCAAGCCCCCTCTCACAGGCCCAGCACCAGCTCCCATATGCTTTCTTTGGCAGAGGATCTCATCTCTTTAATTCGTGGAGCCCAGCCTCATCCTGACAGGGCCTCTCTCCCTCCTCCAGAAAAGAGGCCTAGAGCAGAGCCCCCTGAGCCAGTAGCCACAGATGATTCCTCTGATGACTCAGATCATACAGACCCTCCTGAGGCTTCTTATTCTCCTTACGAAGACTCTGATGCTGAGGAGTCCATCCCTTCAGCCTCTCCTCCTGAGGAATTTTCCTTTGGGGAAACCTTGCATGCTATGAGGGAATAATTTCAGTGGCAGGGCCAAGATTTCTCAGACTCTAGAAAAAGGCTTAGGACCTATCTACACTTGCCACAGCATAGGCCTTTAGCTATACCTCCAGTTCTATCTGTTGTTGATGATGCATTTAATGATGCTTGCACTGCTCCTGATACTTTACCTCCGGCTCCTGCTAAGCCCGATAGGTACTACAGGGTCCCGGACACTCATCACCACTTATGTAAGGCTCCTTTTGCAGATCCAGAGACTATCTCCCAGGGCCCTAAAGCTGTAGCAGCTACTTCTTCTAAAAAACCCCTCCCCTCTGAAAGGGAATCCAGGTCCTTAGAGATGGGTTAAAAAGTTTACACCTCTGCTACTTTGTCAGCTAGAGCTTTGAACTGCCAATTTCATATGATTCAATATCAAGAGTTTATGCTTGACCAGTTGACTATATAGCTGTCCTCAGAAGAATCTATAGATAAAAAGCATGTTCAAGAAATGTTACATAACATACAGCAGGTTAGTAACCATTCTTTAAAATGTGGCTATGATGCACTGGAGGCTTCCCTTAGATCAGCCATGACTGGCACAGTTATCAGGAGGCATGCATGGTTGAAAGAACAGGCATTACCAGACCATGTCAAATCTAAGCTTTTGGATGCACCTATGGACAAGGTCAATTTATTTGGTGCCCCCGCACAGCAGGTACTAAAAAAGATGGAAGAGAAAGCAAAATCTGTGCAAACAGTGAAAGATTTCTTACAAGTTCAACCTCCAAGGTTTAGCAGGAACTGGCCCTCCAAGAATTGGTCCTTTCTGGACTCCTCTAAGGCACAAAGAAGCAGGAATAGGCGCTCTAGAGGCAGAAACCAATCCAGGGGTGCCTACAGGGGTCGCCAGTGGCAGGGTAACAACCAGCGAGGCACGGATACAGCCACCACCACTACAACAACTCAATCACAGTGACTTGGCGGTGGCACCGCCTACCAGGGAACAACTAGAAGCACCCTTAGGCGGAAAGCTAACATTATTTTCAAGAAACTGGCACTGCATTACAAGAGAAAAATGGATTTTGCAGACTATAGACAAAGGTTACAGGTTCCATTTCCATACACTACCAGGAAAGAGAGGAATGCCAAACCTACCACCTTCTCAAAGGGCAGAAGCTCTAAAACAAATATCTCAATTATTAAGAATGAGAGCTGTGGAAAAGGTACCATTTATGGAGCAAGGGAAGGGATTTTACTCCAGGCTCTTCCTGGTACCAAGAAAAGAAAACAAATGGAGACCTATTCTAGACCTGTCCGCTTTAAACACATTCCTCATTGTTCCAAAATTCAAAATGCTGACCCTACAGCAGCTTCTTCCCATGCTGGGCAAGGAGTCTTGGCTGGTAACTCTAGATCTCAAGGAGGCATACCTGCACGTCCCCATAAGACCAATTTGCAGAAGATACCTCAGATTTCTTGCAGGATCAGAGCATTATCAATTCTCAGCATTGCCCTTTGGCTTATCTACTGCCCAGAGTGTTCACGAAATGCCTGGCATCAGTAATCGCTCATTGCAGACTTCAGGGAATTCAAATCTATCCCTACCTGGACGACTGCCTGATACAAGCGGACAACAAAACAAACTAACAGAAGACTTACAAAGAGTCATCTACCTGCTGCAAGCCCTGGGATATACAGTCAATACAAAAAAGTCAAGGCTGATTCCATCCCAAAGAATAACCTTTCTGGGTGCAGAACTGGACACATCGAAACAAATGGCATTTCTAACTGCAGAAAAGAAAGAGCAACTTCCTCTCTACTTCTTGGCATTAACAAAGCAGAGCCATCTAACTGCAAGAAAAGTGCTACAAGCTCTAGGCTTCATGGCATCCTGCATAATACTGGTACCTCATGCCAGGCTGCATATGAGAAAGCTACAGTGGTACCTAAAGAATTTGTGGTCTCAGCACAAGCACAGCCTAGAAACCAAAATTCCAATGATCCCATGCCTGAAACAAGAGTTCTTATGGTGGGCTCAGGCCTGTCAATCAAACACAGGACTGCCCTTCTGCAAAAGTCAACCAAGACAAACCATCACGACAGATGCCTCAGACCTCGGTTGGGGGGCACACATGATGGGCAAGTGCTTTCAAGGCCTATGGACTCAAGACCAGCTGCATCTGCACATAAATCTAAAAGAAATGATGGCAGTAAAATTGGCAATCCAGGCATTCAGACCTTTTCTCCAAGAAGGCCAGTTGATGATAAGGACAGACAACACCACAGTTATGTGGTACATCAACAAACAGGGAGGCACACACTCATACCCTCTATGCCAGTTGGCACTGGACCTATGGGATGTGGCTCTGAGCTACAACATTCAGTTACAGGCAATTTATGTACCAGGGAAGGAAAACATTCTAGCAGACATATTAAGCAGAACTACAACAGATGCCCACGAATGGATGCTGCATCCGGACATCTTCAAAACCATCACAAGAGAATGGGGATTACCACAAATAGACTTGTTTGCATCCCCTTTCAATCACCAGTTGAAGAAATTCTGCGCAAGGACTTACCACCCACTTGCTTGGAAGGTGGACTCCCTATCCTTCAGTTGGAAAAGCCTGACAGCATACGCATTCCCACCACTTCCTTTGATGCACAAGGTGCTTCTCAAGATCAAAGAGGAACGTCCGAGGATCATTCTGATAGCCCCAGACTGGCCAAGACAACATTGGTATCCACTGCTGAGGAGCATGTCCCGGGAACAAATATGGACACTGCCCCTGATCCCATTACTGCTGATACAGAACAACTACAACATTCTGCATCCAAACCTAAAAACTCTGCAGCTAACTGCCTGGAACATTACATAACAGCAATTAACCCAAATTTATCCCAAAGGGTTAAATACATAATCCTGGAGGCTCGTAGACCTTCAACAAGAAAGAATTATGCAGCAAAATGGAAAAGATATCTCATCTGGTGTACTGCAAAGGGGCAAGATGTGACACTGGTGGACATAGCCAACATCCTGGAGTACTTGGCGGAGCTCTTCCATACAGGCCTGTCCTATTCCTCCATCAAGATACATGCATCAGCTATTTCAGCAGAGTACAGCTTGGATCCTCCTGTCTTCTCGCATCCTCTGCTCAGACAGTTTCTGAGAGGAATTAAAAATGTAAAACCTCCCAGGAAACCTCCATTGCCAGCATGGGACTTGAACTTTGTGCTAGAAAAACTGACTCTACCTCCTTTCGAACCAGCAGCTACAGCAGAATTGCAATACTTATCCTGGAAGACTGATTTCCTGCTGGCAATAACTTCAGCAAGAAGGGTCTCTGAACTACAAGCATTAATGGCAGTACAACCCTTCCTGATCTTCCATCAAGATAGAGTGTCCATGAGAACAAATCCTACATTTATGCCTAAGGTGGTATCCCGAGTCTCTTTAAATCAGGCTATCCACCTTCCTACATTCTTCCCCAATCCACAGAACAGGGGAGAAAAGCTCTTACATACCCTGGATGTACACAGACAATTACGATACTACCTGGACAGGACAAAAAGCAATAGAAAAACTGACCAGCTTCTGGTAGCATATGCAACAGGAAAAGAAGGAAAACCAATTTCTAAACAGACAATCTCCAAATGGATAGGAAATTGCATTAGATTTTGTTACTCCTACCATGGAAAGAAAACTCCAGAGAACATCAGGCCTCACTCCACAAGGGCTACAGCCACTACCACAGCTTTCTTACGAGGAGTGGCTACCAAGGACATTATAGAGGCTGCTACTTGGACCTCCGTGCATACATTTGCCAAGCATTATAATTTACCTCTATACTCTAGATCCCGTGCTGGTTTTGCCACTGCTGTTCTGCAAGGGATCCTGACTACACCATAATCTATTCTCATTTCCTCCTCCCTAGTTTAGCTATGGTACTCTACCCATTTGTAAAGACTGCAGATGCATCCTTGAAGGACATAGTACAGTTTTGTACCTACCATAAATGTAGATGTCCGAGAGGAATGCATCTGCAGTCAGGATTACCCACCCTCCTTCCCCTCTGAGGTACTCCTAGGGTACTTACCAATCTTCAGCTAGCTTGGGGGGGATCTATTATGGTGTATTTGTTTGTATGTATGTACATACATGCTTATTTTGTGTGTTTGCTCTCTACTATTTGGAAACTTTGGCATTTATCCAAATTTAGCCATCCAAGAGGGCAACTGGCATCTGGGGCAAGAAACACTGAGGAAAATGGCGTCGGCTGATGCCTTTATACCCGAATGACTGCCGCAATGACGTCGGGTGAAGTGTGACACCAGCCGAAGCCAGACCCAGACTTTGGAATCCGGCCGACCGAAGGGCTGCCTGACGACAGGACAACCCATTTGTAAAGACTGCAGATGCATTCCTCTTGGACATCTACATTTATGGTAGGTACAAAACTGTACTTTACCCTCCCTCCAGCCCCTTTTCTTCTTTTGGCTATACCTCTACTCTCCCTTACTAGGCTCAAAAAGCTTTTTGGTGTATTTGCTTTTTTGCTGGAGGTATATCCTTGTGTTATAGATTTAATTGCTTCCCCTTAGGGGGGCACCTGACATCTGGGGCAAGAAAAACTGATGTAATGGCGTCAGCTGCATGTTTTATACCCGTGACGACCTGACGTCATGGAAGAAGGGGTAGCAACTGACGCAGGACCCAAGACTTTGTTAATCAGACCGACTGAGGGCTACTGCAAGCAGATAACCCAAATGTAATGACTGCAACAATGAATACACTCGAACATCTACATTTATGGTAAGTGTACACAACTGTACTTTTCCTGGCTTACATGTTTTTTCCTACAATATTGCTGAAGTCCGCTTTCAGTGTAAGTCAGCATTTGGCATTGCTGTATGTTTATTAAATTTCTTCTGTTTTTGCCTAAACAGTACTGTTTGGTTTTCAGCAGTGACACTGTGTTTAAGTGTACAATTCCAATAAACTTTCCCATTGTGGTAGTTTTCTGCATTGAAATGAAATCAGTGTGCATAGCTACTTTTTATTTTCCAAAATTTGGTATTGTCTGGAAAGTGTTACTTCATATGAAAAATCTCAAGATACTGTGTAGAAAGCCAGCAGTAAGAGTTTTTTCTGATGCTTTGATTCACTCTAGGAACAGAGAGTATTCTTAAATATGAAGACTGGCAGATTGTGACATTTTTGTCAGCAGAAGTACGTCTTCAACCTTTTCTTTGAGTTGATGTGGCAATAATTAGCAGTGACAGGATATGGCTTTAGTTGACCTTAGATTCATCTAAGTTTTTCTTTGATGTCAGTTATCATTTAGACAACTGTAAAACTGTATGGTCTTCAATGAACGCTATATTTTTTTTCCTTAGCAGCAGCAAAGCATCAGGTGATAGCATACTAGCTGTTGACCTAACTTTTTTTTATCCAGTTTATTTTTTTAATTAGATGTATTTGTTAACCATTCAAGTGAGCTGGTCTGAAGACCTTTTCCAGTCATGACGTAGGCTTGTTAGGAAAGAATGCAGATATTTCAACCTGACAGCAGAGTTCTACAGATATGCACATGCTGAAGATTCTACTTTTGAGGTAGTACAGTTGAAAAATTGAGAAAAAGTCATATTGACATTAAACAGTAAGACTAAAGTCACTTATTTGATGTTTGCATCTAAGAAGTTGCATTTTTTGTGTATTACTTCGTTTCCCCAGTTAATATTGCATGCTGTCCTTGGAAACACACACTGGTGGTCCTGGTCCTTGGAGGTTTTATTTATTTAGTGTAGTGGCAATCATGGCAGTTTGTTTAATGAAATGCCTTTGCAAAACACATCTGCTGCTTTGGCTCTTGACTCTAGTAAGAAGAGCACCAGAACCTCTGAGTTGTGGTCATACCCCTTACACTCCTTCCCACAGACCTTTCTGGTGTTTTTTTCCTGTGGACTTAATACATCAGCCCAGTGTCCCTGACACTGCTCGGCCTCAAGAGCTACATGCAGTAGTTAATCTGTGTTCTGACAGTAGTGGGAGAGCATTGCTTTTTTTGTTTTCTGACTAGAATGTGACAGACTAGCAGCTTCACTTTGCTTCTGGAGTGTGTCCCCTGAAAATACACCCAGTTGTTGTTTTGTTGCTACTATATCACTTTTTCTATGCTCCTCGTAGTCCAGTCTCATAATAAATACCCCTAGTTCATTTTCTTAGTCTTTTACCATTTCACTCCCTTCATTTCACAGCTTTTTGACCAGGTTGTTGTAGTGCAAGTATAGCACTTTGTATGGCTACGGATGTGAGTGGTACACCAAACAGTGATTGTAAGGCCAAGAGATTTTTGCAGACCCTCTTTCAGTAGCATACCCTTGTAACTGGCATCTAGCATGGTGAAAAATTCCCTCCAGTGTAAATGCCAGCCTTCCATTTGTGTAGCACAGCCTGCTACCGATCCTGACATTTACTTTGCTGACAGGTGGGGCGCTCACCTGTGCTCCTTCATGGTTCAGGGTAAGGGGAGCCTTCTAGGAAACTGTTGGGTAGTATTTGTTGCTATTGGACCACCATGTTATATTATGGTACAAGAACAAATTATGAATGAAACTATACTTGAACAATTTGTAGGTATTACGTGATACTAGGTTTAGAGCTTGTACTGTGATGCAATGCCCACATAAACCTTGTGAAAGCTCCACTTTATTTTTACCAAATTCACATTTTTATTTATCTGTGAATTTTGATCATACTCTTGCTAAAACCTAATACATGGAATTCCATGGAGTTTTAATCTTTTAATACTTAAACACTGCTTAGTTTGGGAATTTCATGATCATTGTTTTTATTTGTTGTTTTTTTGTGGTTTCACAGTAGACATATTTATGGTTTTGTTCCATTGTAGTCTGACATACTGCAAAGTTCTTTTTTGTCTTTCTCAACAAATGAACACAGTTTATGTTCTTTACAGTAGGAAATTCTAAATGTAAAAAGAAATGATGTTCTGTAGTCCTATCTCACCTTTATTCTTACACATGGGTTCGGAGCTGATCCTCGGTTGCAACTCTGCCTACAAACAAAGTCTTCTAGTTGGCTCGTGGCTAGGCAGGTATCCCATGGTGCACCAGTACAATCCCCAGATCTCGTTTGCAGCATCGATGAGTTTGGATGTGCTTCTTCTTGGCCGTGGCTAAGTCTAACACATTTTGCTAATTTTTTGACTAAATTTTGCTGTTTTCACATATAGATAGCTTCTTATAACTGTTGCTAGAGTTCTTCGGTAGTTTCATACTTTTCAAGTTACTGTAGTTCTCTCAGTATTAAGTATTTCTGAGAACAGTTAAAGTTACTATAGTTGTCTCAGTGTTAAGTATTTCTGAGAACAGTTAAAGTTACTATAGTTGTCTCAGTGTTAAGTATTTCTGAGAACAGTTGGCCGTTGGCCTTATCATTCTTTTTGGTATCCTGTGTGCCAGTTAGTTTCTTCACTGGGGTTGTGTTATATATTTTTATACCCCTAGTTTCAGATATTGTTAATATTAGTGCTTGTAGGTGCCTTTGCACATAGTTTAGACTGTGTGTGCATATTAGATAAAGTTTCTCAGTATATTGAGATTAAAATAATTACATTAAAATAATTAATTTGCTTGCTGGGCTCCGCTTGTTGGATTTGCATTTAGAACGGGGTTTTCTTTACCTTTGTTCTATTGTTTTTGCAGTGTTAGAGATTTAATTTTTCTCTGGTGTGGGTGCAATTCTTTCCTTTTTAGGTCCGTTTTAGTTAGAGGACCTAGATGTTCTCTCTCTCTCTCTACCAGGCCTAGGCCCGTTTAAGTTAGAGGACCTAGTCTTCGTGGTTGTGTCTTGTTGGTACTTTAAGAGCTAGACCCGTTTTGGTTAGATCCTCCCACTTTCCCTTTCTTCCCTGTGTGTCATGTGTCTGATTGCAATCTTCTGTGAGATGTCTAAGGAGGTTAAGGATCATAAGCCATCTGGCTTTAAAAAATGTGTTTAAATGTTCACAGAAGATGTCATAACGGATAGCCACAGTAACTGCGTATACTGTCTTGGGTCCATCCACTTGCAGGAAATATGCCTATTTTGTCACTCATTTAGTGCCAGGGTATGCAGGAGAGGAAAAATAAACTCATTTTAAAAGGTTTCCTTAAGCCCTCTTTTGAGGAAGATCTGGCTAGCTCTTCCTCATCTGTTCAGTCTCATGGATCTAAAAAGGAGAAATCTAAATCCTCTAAGAGGTCCTCCTGGCGCCGGCTGGTGCATCGGAGCCGCCTCTCAAAATTGCCAAATCTGACAAACCTGTTGCCTCCTCGGCTCCACTGAGTTCAGAGCTGATCAAGGGTTCTACTACTACTACTGTTGCTACAGTGTCGGCACCAGGTAGTTCGGAGCTGACCACTGATAGTAGACATCAGAGCCGGTCTACGGATCCTTTACCGGTCTCCCCCACATTAAGGTCACCCATATTGCATAGATCCCGTTCTCCCACACTGTCTTCCAGATCTTCCAGGAGCTTATCGGAAGAAGATGTGGAGAGAGTAGTGCTGAGACTCCTGAATTCATCTGCCTTACCTAAAATGTTGTTGGCTCTGACCCATTCGGTTCCGGGACCACCTGAGTCTATTACCCCTTCGGTGATTCCTCCTCCAAGCCGTGCTGGTCTTTCGGAGCCGGAGTGTTTGGTAGCACTGGTGGAACCCTCGGATGTTCATCGTGTTACACTGCTGCAGTCATTACACTTGGGTTATCCTGCCATCAGGCTGTCCCTCAGTCTGCCTGAGTTCCAAAGTCTTGGTCCGGCGTCGGTTACTGTCGCTTCTTCCCTGACATCAGTGCGACAGGGGTATATAAGATGCAGCCAACGCCATTTTCTTCAGTCTTTCTTGCCGTGCGGTGCCCGAAACAAAAGCAGTTTGCAAGTGCCGGTCGGCCGACTCCTGAGATTTTCATTTCCGAATTCAGAACCGAAGTCTTCTACAAAGCTAAGTACCCCGTTGGGGAAACTTTTTCTTGCCTCAGACCGATGTCAGTAAAAGTTAATAACTGTATTTCTTGCGGGAAGCAAATACCTCATAAAGATTTCCATTCTTATTGTATCCCATGCCTAGGCCCAGACCACGACGTTACAGGTTGTCGGTTTTGTGCTAGGTTTAACAAGCGCACTATTAAACGTCGGTTTGATTTTGCCCGACATTATTTTGGCAGAAAATTCCATTACACCATGCCGTCGGAACGTCCGATGACCGGAATACACAAAAAGCGCAAAGACAAGGACAGGCATCCGAGGCCCAAAACTGACAAAGCCTCTTCTAGGCCAGTCGCCGGTTCTCCGGTTTTCTTGAGGCGCCTTCGCAGCCCCTGACGTCTGCTTCTTTAGAACCTCAGGCCGCCTCTGACTCCCACGTGGAGATGGCTGGGCCTTCGGACACACCAGATTTACAGCCTACCGAGATTAACACTTCAGAGGGATCCGGGGTAGCTGAACAACCCGTAGCTTCAGAGGGTGTTTTCAGACCTACTCAGTTAACCATTAAATCTTCTGCTAAGTCTAAAACTCCTTTAAAAACAAAGAAACAAATTCAACATTCACCAGGACAGGCCTCCCTGCCTAAGAAACAAATGCTCAAAATGGCTGAAGACTTAATCACCCTGATCAAGGGGGTCCCATCCCCCTCCAGATAAAAGGCCTAGACAGGATGCAGACTATGACTCATCTGACCAGGAATCCATCTCTTCAGATTCATCCTCAGACCTAGGATACTCTTTACCCCCTTATGAGGATTCTGATGCTGAAGAATCCATTCATAGGTTCATAGGTTCATACTAGGCTATCTGCCCTGGGGCAATTATAAGCCTAGCCCGATTCTGTATGGCTTACGCCACCCCTTGATTTGAGTATACTGTGCCCTTTTTAAGGTTTAGTTTACTGTGCCTCTGTCTAATAGTGACACGGGAGTAATCCCTGGGACAAACCTACGATCCCCCATCCACCTATCGAGATTCTTCTTGAAGAGATTCAGTGAGGTGCTCTGCCTCACATGAACTGGAATTCTATTCCAGAGTGAAGGGAGCCTATGGGTTATGAACCTGTCCCTCCAGCAAGTTCTATTTATTTCTGTGCTGAGGTTCAAGTCCCTTGAGCGTGTGGCTCTAAGGGATTTAGATTTACTGAGGTGGAGCATGTCCATTAATTCTGGATTTGACATAGCTTTGTATGTCAGGCATAGATCGCCTTGAAGTAGGCGGTATGCAACTGAGTAGAGCTGGAGTTTTTTTAACCGAGCAGCATATGGCATCTGTTTGAGACCCTTGATCCTCTTGGTGAGATACTTTTGGGGTCTTTCTAATTGCTGCAGGTGTCGGGTAAGGTACATCCCAAAAGGGCATTGTATTCTATGATGGGCCTTATGAGGGATGAATAAAGGGGCACGATTACCTCTCTTGATCTAGATGTGAAACCCTTCGTGAAGAGGTGGGCTATGTAGAAGGTCTTTCTAACCACTTTGGCAATGTGGTTTTCAAAGGAGAGATTGCTATCAACTTGGGTCCCCAGGTCCCTAATAACTTTCTCTGTACTTAATGGGTTTCCACCTATGTGGTAATTTGTGGGCACATTGTTTTTGCCAAAGGGTATGACTATACATTTTTTGGCATTTAGCTTTAAACCATGGTGCTAGCACCAGTTATCTGTCTCTGTGAGACCTTTTTGAAGGATGTTTGTGTCAGCTGGAGAGTTGATTATGGCGCCCAGTTTGCAGTCGTCTGCGAACGGTGAGCCATAGTCCTCCCACGTTTGCCTGTACCTTGGAAAAGTATATACCGAACAAGAGTGGTCCCAGGACAGAACCCTGTGGGACGCCACTTGTGACCGGTTTTGAGTCTGACATGGCTCCAGCAACTCTCACTCTGTGGGTTGTGTCTTTGAGCCAGTTTGCGACCCATCTTGTGACATAGGGGTTTATATTTAAGTTGGATAGCTTACCTATGATGCCCGAGTGGGGTATTGTGTCAAATGCCTTTGCAAGGTCCAGATAGGCTGTGTGGACTACCTTCCCTTCATCTATGGCTTTGGTGACTGTTTCGAAGAAGTCAACCAGGTTCAAAAGGCAGGATCTGCCCTTGACAAAGCCGAACTGGGTAGGATCTAGTGTCTGTAGGTCCCCAATGTCTTTGTTTATGAGCTCCATGATGATCCTCTCCATAGCCTTGCAGACTAAGCTAGTCAGGCTTATGGGGCAATAGTTTCCAGGGTCCGTAGAGGCTCCACCTTTGTGGAGTGGGACCACTGTTGCTGTACGCCATTCTGTGGGCACATATCCTGTAGTGAGGCTGAGATTGTATAGCTGTTTTATCTGAGGGATTAGTTCCTCTTGGAGTTCATGTAGGACGCAACCTGGGACGCCATCTGGTCCCATGGAAGCAGTGTTTTTTGCTTTGGAGAGGGCGGCCTTCACCTGAGCATCAGAGATGTTTGGGAGGCAGCCCTCTGCCAAGATAGATACTTGCTCTTTTGGGGGAGGGGGGTGGAGAAGTTTGCACTGAACTTGTCTGCCAGGATATTGGCGATGTCTGTGGGTTCAGTGTATTTTTTGTCGTTTAGAATCAACTCAGAACAAGTCTGGGAGTTGCATCCCAGGTTTCTAACATAACTGAAAAAAGCCTTATGATTGTCTTTGGTGTCCTGTGCAATTTTTCTCTCGAAGCTGGCCTTGGAGGATTTTATGAGGGATCGTAATTTTTTGCTAGTACTGATCAGAGATGCCTTCCCTATTAGGGATTTTGCTCTATCATGTAGTAGCTTCCTCCTTCTGTTGTACAGTTTATTTATGGCAGGGGTCCACCAGACTGGACGCCTGCCTTTGGATGATTGGGTCTTGGTTTTGTTTGGGATAGCATGATCCATGCATTCCTGGAGATGTCCGTAGAATGCGTTTATATAGGATTCTGCAGTTTGGGCCATAGTTACCACTGGCCCTGGGGCCTTGAAGGATTCCACTTCGGTTTTGAGAAGTGAGAAGTTTGCTTTTGAGAAGTTTTTCACTGTGGTTTTCTGGGCTGGGGGTGGGGTCGGGATGTGGACATCCAGTGAAATTAATTTATGGTCTGATCTTACCAATGAGGGATATACTTCTGGTGTGGAGCATAGAGTCCCCATGTTGGTAATGATCAGGTCTAGTATGTTGTCCCCTCTTGTGGGAGTGGTGACTAGTTGTTCCATAGCATTTGAGTTTATAATTTCCAGGAACCTTTGGGCTAAGGTGCTGGGGCTTGAGTAGTGCTCCCAGTCAATGTTTGGGTAGTTGAAGTCACCCAATATAATGGTGTTCGGAGAGATCCTCATGTTCTCCAATGTTTTCAGGAAAGCCGAGTGGGATTCCTGACTTTGAGAGGGTGGTCTGTAGGATGCTATAAACTGAAAAGCAGTCTTGCCCACTGTTAGTTGCACATGGATGGTCTCCGATACTTCGTGCAATGCCACTAACCTGGAGGTGTGGATATCCTTGATAAATATGGAAACTCCCCCTCCTTTTGTGGTTCGGTCCAGATTTTGGGGCCAAAAAGCATGATATGAGGTGTAGCCTGGTAGTGCTGGGGTGCTCTCTGGAGCCTTGAACCAGGTTTCTGTCACTGCACAGATATCGATGTTCTCCATACTGAGGAGAGCTTCGAGTGAGTGCATCTTGAGGTTAAGACTTCTGGCGTTTAGCAGCATTACCCTTAGTTTCTTGTACCTTGTGCTGTCTATGGGGGTGGGTTTGACTTTTGAGCCTTGCCTAAAAAAGGCACTATGGGGATGGCAAGAGCCTTTGCCAATATCCAAAAGCCCAGTGGTGACAGGTGCAAGCCGTCCCTAGCGAAGCAACGTGGCTTGTCGAGCATGTCATCCCAGGCTGACAGACACTGGATCCCCTTTGAATGACACCAAAATTTTAGCCAATTGTTAAAATCGATCATTTGTCTTTGTACTGTGGCATCATTCTAGGTGAGGGTAAGATGCTGCACAAGGTCAGGGTCATACCAGCCTGGGCTACATGATCAGAGAGCTCCTCTATGTCTCTTTTCATGTAGTCCAGGGAGGTACGTCTCAGGTCATTCACACCAGCATGTACAATGACTGAGTCATATTTGTATTTGCTTTGGAGTGACCTGAGTGTTATGTGGCGGATCCTAGCACCCGACAGGCAGCTGACCGTGACCTTCTCTTTATTCAGCCTGGTGAGCGGGACGTCAGTGTGTCTGACAATAGAGTCACCTATTACAAGAGTATCAGGTGTGTTATTCAGCCTTAAGGGCTATGGCTGCTTGGCACACTGACTTTGTGGGCTATGTGTTGTGCGCGTTTTGTTTTGAGGTAGCGTTTGCTTGGATGTCTGCTTTGGAGGTCTCTGTTGCTTAGGTAGATTTTTATTTAGAGCCTCCGAGTATGTTTTTGTGTATTTATGTGTTTGGTTCGCTGATGTCGTGGGACTATGTGATACTGGAATTGTGTTGTGTGAGGTTACCTTCTCCTCCTGACTGGTTACACCAGTTTTGAGATGAGAGAGCTCAGCCTCCAGTTTGGCTAAATAGTTGCATCTCTCACATATATTTGAACCTGTTTGGAGGAGGAGAGGGTTGTCCGTGTACATGAGACAGTTGTAACATTGCCTCAGAATTCTCAGATTCACCAGCTGGACTGGAGAGGAAACCATTGACTGACCTTTGGACATGCTAGAGTAATATAGGGAAACTGAATTTAAGACGGACCAATAGAGGACAGGGTAATCGTAGAGAGTATAAAAGTAAGAAGTGCTTATGGTTTAATAGTGCTAACTTGAAGGATTACTTAATTGGACCAGTGAAGGGCCTTAGAATGAGAATATGGTGTTTAAATTGAGAGATAGAGCAGTTCTAAGGGAAAAAGTGAAGAGCAGACTTTGTGGAGCCAAGAATAGTTTAAACCCAATTAGGCAGTGCTGCCCGCTGTTGCACTATGCACAAAAACGTGCAAAACCATGCAAAAGAGGGTTTTAAGAGAGGAAGAAGAAGGAGTTTTGGAATTGACCCAAAATGGCCAGTAAAACTACAGTTTCAAGTCAGTAACCACTCCCACAGGGGCAGGCAGGCTGCTCCATGTTTTTCACTGCCACTGATCAACAGAGAGACTTCCCTTTAGCCCAAGCAAAAAATGGCCTCACAGAAACTTACAAACAGTTTAAGAACAGCAAGCCTGTAACTGAACTTTTTTAAATCTCAGAAAAGTGGGGGAAAAGCAAGATTTTTTTGTTTTTTTTGTTTTTTTTCAGAGATAGCAGAGGTTCACAAGTATCAACAAGTTATAACAGTGCAGTAAATGACCCCACACAAGAGTGCTAGGCCAAAGACAGATAAAATGCAAGTTTTGAGAAAAAAACTATTTTAAAAATAAGTGCAAACAGGAAATTCAGTAAACAGCTCTAGGTTGTGCTCTACAGTTACTAATGCAGAAATCAAGTTTAACAAGCCAGAAAATGCTCAAAATAGGTGGCTATGTAGAAAAACTTAGCAAATAAACAGAGGAAAAATACTTAAAATCTCAAAAGTGGCTCCTTTCTTCTCTCAGCGTTTTCTCCTCTTGGTGGGATCTTCACCAACAGCCAACAAGCCTGAAAAGACGCCAAAACCACGAGGCAACCAGGTTTTAAGAGAGGAAGATGAAGGAGTTTTGGAATTGACCCAAAATGGCCAATAAAACTACAGATGTAATGGGATCCTATCTCGCCTACATTCAGAGACGATCCATCGGCTCCGACTCGGCCAACTAGTACACTAGAACGAAGTCTCTTATTGGCTGGGCTACCCTCTATCCCAGGATGCACCACACCTGCTTCCCCAGATCTCGTTTGCCGCTTTACAAGCTAGACGTGGTCTCGACTTGGCTGGAGCTAAGTGTACTTTTATTACTTTTCTGGTCTTTCAACCTTGGGTTTTCTTCATAAATTAAATCAACAGCTGTTTTAACAGCTATTCTGTGCATTTGTTGTGTGTTATTGGTGTGAGTGTTATTGGTCGGTCTTTATATATCGGTTGGTCGGGAGAGGCCCGTTTAAGTTAGAGGGCCTTTGCCCTTCTTAGTGGAGTGAGTGAATTGTTTATTTTACTCCCTTTTCCTCTCCGGGCAAAGCCCGTTTAAGTTAGAGGGCTTTTGCCCGTTGTTGTGTTCCCTTGTGGTTGTTGTCTCCCTTGTGAGGTAAACCTTGTCTCTAGAGGGCTCGCGCACCCTTTTTTTCTCTCGCTCTAACAGTTATTTTTTTGGTCACTTCTGTTCCTTGCGTGTAATTAGAGTATTGCATAGTGTTATTCACATTAAAATGTCTAAAGAACAAAAATCTGGGTTCAAAAAGTGCACTAGGTGCAATTATAAAATGTCTATTACAGACAGTCATGCTATTTGCGTGTATTGTTTAGGGCCAAAGCATTTGCAAGAGACATGTAGTGTGTGTCATGCTTTTTCTGCTAGGGTTCTTCAAGAATGAAAAAATAAATTGATCCTGAAGGGTCTTATTAAGCCCTCTTTTGAGGAAGCTTTGGCTTCATCTCCTCCTACTGCTTCTAAAAAGAAAAGGTCGGCTCCGACCAGTCTGTCGGAGCCGACTACTAAGCATAGTCGACCTCTTCTTCCTCGGCTCCACTGACTTGAGCCGAGGGTGAGTCTGCCTCGATGCCTCTTTCCTCGGCTCCATTAGTTTCGGAGCCGCAGGTTGGAGCATCGAGGCGAATCACCTCCCTCGGTTCCATTGGTCTCGGGCGGTGGAGGTGTGCAGCTCAGACTCTTCCCCTCGGCTCCAGCTCCTTGGCCGATCCTTATTCGTACTGTGCCGGACCCGGCGCCGATAGTGTTGGAGCCCTTTCGGAGCCGGTCCCCTACATTGTCTGAGCTGAGAGGGAAGTCGTCTCGACCCCTTTCTACTTCCTCTAAATCCTCCAAATTGTCGGATTCGGATTTGGATAGGGTTATTCAGAGGCTTTTCCAGTCTCCAGTTTTTGCAAAAATGGTCTCGGCTCCAGCCCATTCGGCCCCGGAGCCAATCCCCCCCTCGAAACTTTCGATTCCTCCTCCAACCTCCTCGGAGCCATTGGAGTCGGTGATGGTGGTGCAAGGCGGAGCCGTACAGTCGGAACCGAGACCCCTTCGAGGTTTATCGGTTCCGACCATTGTTCCTACCCTGTCCTCGGGTTCGGGGTTCGGTACTGGGACTTCCTCAGCCGGGGCCGAGGGGAACATCTTGGAACTAGGTGCCTCGGTGCCTAGTCTTCCCCTCGGAGCATCGGCTGCGGGGATTCCTAGTGCCATCGTGGTCTCTCGGCCAGTGACCTCCATGGAGTCTGGAGGTTCTGCCTTTGAGGCCATGAGGAGCGCGCTGGCCATGTCTTTGCCGGCTCAGCAGGCTTCCATCTCACCGTCCCTAGACCTGGAGACTGGTGCTTCTGGCGTACTGCAGTCCCATGACAGTGGGGCCCCAGGGCCTGAGGATACCCCCGTGGGGGGTTCCCTTCTTCTGGGGGGTCAGTCCGAAACCGCTTCGGATGAGCCTCCATGGAAGAAATTGTGCAAGAGGAAGCACGTAGACTCCCAAGATGAGTCTGTCACATCTGACACTGACCTCGATGATGCGGAGGGGTCCCCAAAATCATCTTCGGATGATGTCTCTTTCTCGGATATCCTTGAGATTCTGAGACAGAGAGGAGATTGGCAGGCCAAACCCCCTTCCGCTGAGGAGTCAGTCTTCCTCAAGGCCTTCGGGGCCCAACCTTCCGCCTCCTGGGTGTCTCCGCCCTTCGATGAATTACTTGATTTGGTTTCTCGAAGGGCTTGGGAACACCCTGATTCTGTGGAACCGGTGCCTGCAAGACCCAACAAATTTCTTTCAGCTCCCCCTCAAAAGGAATTTTTAACAAAAGGAGTTCCTGTAGATGCAATGGTGGTGGCATCTGCCACACAGCAGGACGTGGCAGAGGCTTCAACGTCTATCCACCCTCCTAATAAGGATTCCAGGAGCATGGATAGGTACGGGAAGCGTACCCTTTCTTCAGCGGCCTTTACCTTACGGTTGCTAAATTACTTATGTCATTTTACTAGGCTCCAAAGGGACCTCCTTAAAGAGCTAAGTGAGTCCCTCACAGGTAATCTACCTGAGGCGTTAGCCCACACTGTTGACGCCCAGATGACTACCTTATCTTCCATTGTGAACTCGTCCATGAAGCTCATCTCGTTTGCGGCCGAGGGGGCGAGTAGAGCAGCGGGAACAGGCGTGGCCCTCAGGAGACACGCCTGGTTACGCTTGTGTTCATTTGCGGAGGCCTTCAAGTCTTCCTTCGCCGACGCCCCCTTTGATGGGTCCTCTTTGTTTGGACCCAAGGTGAAGGACACACTGACTCGGTGCAAGCAGGAGGGCAAGACCTTGACTGCTGTTGGGGCCCGTTTTTCCGCTCCCTCTAGGCCTTACCCCAAGGCCCAGAGAGGAGGGAAAATGTGGTTCAGGAAAACTCAGAGGTCTTTCCCTACTCCACCAAGTGATCCCCCCTCTAGAGGCGGGGGGGGATTCAGGAAGACGTCGCCCCAGAGGTGGCAGAGGCCCCCGTAACTCTGGAGACCGCGATTCCTTTCGTGGTTTCTCCTACGCTCAACGTCCCTGAGTTGGTGCCCGACTGTGCAGCTCCGGAGCCAGTCGGGGGTCATTTTGCGGAACACCCACAAGCTTGGGAAGCTATTACCAGCGACCAGTGGGTGCTCCGGATTATTACCGAAGGCTATCTCATTCTCTTCATCAAGCCCCCCCTTCCCTTCAGGGAAATCCCGGACGTGCCACCCAGTCAGCGGGATCAAGCAGCAATAGAGATTTCAAAGCTGCTAGAAAAAGGAGTCATCCAGCCTGTCCCCGCCGATCAGATCAGATCAGGAACTTTCAAGACTATTTTTGGTGCCAAAAAAGACAGGGGACTTCAGGCCCATTTTGGACCTCAGTTCATTGAATCGCTTTGTGAAAAAGTCCAAATTCCGAATGATCACTCTTCAGTCCATTCTCCCACTATTGGAGAAGGATGTCTGGATGTGCTCCATAGATCTCAAGGACGCTTACTATCACATTCTGATAAGTCAAGAGTCCAGGAGTCATTTACGCTTCCGCCTGGGAGACAGTCATTTCCAGTTTCGAGCACTGCCCTTTGGTCTCACCACAGCCCCCAGGGTGTTCACCAAGTGTCTGGCAGTGGTGACTGCTCACCTGAGAAGTCTAGGATTCCAAGTGTTTCCATACTTAGACGACTGGCTCCTTACTGCCACCTCCAAGCATCTACTAATTCAGGCGCTCACGGCCACAGTCACCTTGGGCCGTTTCCTAGGAATTACTTTCAACTGGCAAAAATCTGTACTACAGCCATCTCAGCGTATTACCTTTATAGGCGCAGAGTTAGACACAAAAAGGATGCGCGTCTTCTTACCGGCAGCAAGGATTCAAGTTTTGCAGAACCAAGTTCGATCCTGCCTCCCTCTATCAAGAGCTCCGGCCCATCTGATTCTACAGGTATTGGGCTCGATGGCATCAACTATTCTCCTAGTCCCCTTAGCCAGACTGCACATGTGGG
The DNA here is from genome assembly GCF_019279795.1 of Protopterus annectens. NCBI lineage: Eukaryota > Metazoa > Chordata > Ceratodontiformes > Protopteridae > Protopterus > Protopterus annectens. Next base: position 1,475,706,288 of record NC_056741.1, read on the forward strand.
TGCTGCAATGGCTACTGTCGGTTCAATGGTCCTATCAGAAACTCCCCTTGAACCACTTGGTTATGATTACGGAAAGTTGCCGTCGAGATCTGCGTTGGTGGCTCCTCCAATCCAATCTCGACCAGGGGCGACCTTTTATTCTTCAGTCCCCCATTGCCACTGTGACCACGGACGCCTCTCAGGTAGGGTGGGGGGGTCATTACCTGGACAGGTCTGTCCAAGGCACATGGCAACCCCAGGAAGCGCATTTGCACATCAATATCCTGGAAATGAGAGCGGTACTACTGGTACTACAAGCTCTCCTTCACGCTCTCCCGCGAGGTCTGATTGCTATTCTATCCGACAACATGTCGGTAGTTTGGTATATAAACAAGCAAGGTGGGACCAGGTCGTACCCACTGTGCAGAGAAGCCATGAGACTTTGGCACTGGGCGGTAGCTACCAACCGCTTCCTAATAGCAACACACATACCGGGGAAATCCAATGTGATTGCAGACAGACTAAGCAGGACTATCCTGTTACCCCACGAGTGGTCCCTCAACCAAAGAGTGGCTGCGAAAATCTTCGCCAACTGGGGTCTCCCTTGCTGCGACTTGTTTGCCAGCCCCCACAATGCGAAGTGCAGAGACTTCTTCACTCTGACCCCCTCTCAGGGACAGATTCCCAGGGATGCTCTAACCCACATTTGGCCCCCCGGTCTCCTTTATGCCTTCCCTCCGGTTCCCCTCCTGCTGAGGGTGATACAGAAGGCAATTTACCTGGAGAGCGACATGATTTTGATTGCCCCGCACTGGCCTCGTCAGGTTTGATTCCCCTTCCTTCGGAGGTATGCGGTAGAAGGTCCATGGTTTCTGGACCCGGTGCCAGACCTGTTGACTCATCAGTCAGGACAGTCTCACCCATCTCTCAGGTCCTTGAGGTTGGCGGCGTGGTTACTCCGCTTCCATCCTTAGTCAGGGACAATTCCCTCTCTCCGGAGGTTATCCACATATTGTCTTCTTCTCACAAACCTTCCACTGTCAAACTGTATTCCAGCAAATGGAAAAGGTTTGCCCTTTGGGCACAGCAACGAGGTATAGACCCTCTTACCGCCCCAGTATCGGAGGTCTTGAATTTCCTGGCCTCTCTTTTTCATTTGGGCTCCTCAGTTTCCACGATTAAGGTTCAGCTAGCGGCCATCTCTAATTTTCATGTTTCTTTTGAACCTTCATTAATGGCAAACAAACTTTGCAAGTCTTTCCTTAAAGGAGCGTGGCTCCTTAGGCCCCCAATATCTCATCCTGTCCCCCCTTGGGACCTAAATTTGGTCCTGGCTGCCTTAACTGCCCGCCCCTTTGAACTGGCAGCTACCTGCGATTTGAAATTCCTGTCTTGGAAAACCGCCTTTTTAGTGGCCATAACTTCGGCCAGGTGGGTTTCAGAGCTTCAGGCTCTTTGTTCTAATCCTCCTTATTTGATTTTTCACAAACATAGAGTGTCCCTTAAATTAAATCCCTCTTTTTTACCAAAGGTAGCTTCTTCTTTCTGCATTCAACAGTCTCTAGAGCTCCCTGTATTTTTTCCCGAATTCTCCAATAACGCAGAATATATCCTTCACCAGTTGGATGTCCATAGACAACTGCGTTTTTATTTGAACAGAACTGCTCAGACGCGGAAATCAAATCAACTGTTTGTGTCCTTTGCAATAAACAGATTGGGTCAACCAGTAGCTAAAACCTCCATAGCCAAATGGATTAAAGATTGCATCTGCTTCATTTATTCTCAGGCTGACAAAGAGCCTCCTTTTCCAGTCAGGGCTCATTCTACCAGGGCAATGGCTACTTCTGTAGCTTTTCACTCCAAATTATCAATAGATGATATTTGTGCTGCGGCTACCTGGTCTTCTCCGCACACTTTCATTTCTCATTACAAACTAGATGTGGTTTCTCGAGGCAAGGCTTCCTTTGGTTCCACAGTTCTCAGGAGTGTTTTCCAATGAGCCACCCGGGATTTAGGTGCTAGGGACGCTGTCCCATCAGTTATGAATGTAGGCGAGATAGGATCCCATTACATCTTTTAGTTATGTACTTACCATAACTTCGGATGTATGGGATCCATCTCACCTACATTCATACGACCCACCCTCCTTCCCCCTTCCATTCGGATTTAGAAGAAATGTAGGTGCATTTGCAGATTTTCTCTTGAAGAACTTATTTTCTCTTGAAGAACTTTAGTTGGTTGGAATAACTGCTATTTTTCTGTGTTTGCATGTTAGTATGAAAGCGAACAAACAAGATCTGGGGAAGCAGGTGTGGTGCATCCTGGGATAGAGGGTAGCCCAGCCAATAAGAGACTTCGTTCTAGTGTACTAGTTGACCGAGTCGGAGCCGATGGATCGGCTCCGAACCCATCAGTTATGAATGTAGGCGAGATGGATCCCATACATCCGAAGTTATGGTAAGTACATAACTAAATTTTCAAGTCAGTAACCACTCCCACAGGGGCAGGCAGGCTGCTCAATGTTTTTCACTGCCACTGATCAACAGAGATACTTCCCTTTAGCCCAAGCAAAAAATGGCCTCACAGAAACTTACAAACAGTTCAAGAACAGCAAGCCTGTAACTGAACTTTTTTAAATCTCAGAAAAGTGGGGAAAAAAGCAAGATTTTTTGTTTTTGTTTTTTCAGAGATAGCAGAGGTTCACAAGTATCAACAAGTTATAACAGTGCAGTGAATGACCCCACACAAGAGTGCTAGGCCAAAGACAGATAAAATGCAAGTTTTGAGAAAAAAACTATTTTAAAAATAAGTGCAAACAGGAAATTCAGTAAACAGCTCTAGGTTGTGCTCTAAATACAGTTACTAATGCAGAAATCAAGTTTAACAAGCCAGAAAATGCTCAAAATAGGTGGCTATGCAGAAAAACTTAGCAAATAAACAGAGGAAAAATACTTAAAATCTCAAAAGTGGCTCCTTTCTTCTCTCAGCGTTTTCTCCTCTTGGTGGGTGCTTCACCAACAGCCAACAAGCCTGAAAATTCCTTCAGCCTCTCCGCCAGTGGACTACTCCTTTGGGGAAACCTTACATACCATGAGGGAGCATTTCCATTGAGAGGGCCAGGATTATTCAGAATCCAAGAAAAGGCTCAGAGATTTCCTTTTATTACCTCAACACAGACCCCTTGCTATTCCGCCAGTGTTAGATATTGTGGATGATGTGTATACTGAATCCAGTTTAAATCCTGATTCTTTACCTCCTGCTCCAGTTAAGCCTGATAGATACTACAGAGTCCCTGACTCTCACAAATTTCTTTATAAAAGCCCTGCTGCTGATCCTGAAACTATTTCTCAGGGCCCCAAAGGGGTAAAGGCCTTTTCAGCAAAGAATCCAGTACCCTCTGACAGAGATTCCAGAGCATTAGACAGATGGGGGAAGAAAGTATATACATCTGCAACTTTAGCTATGAGGGCCTTAAATTGCCAGTTTCACATGCTAAAATATCAGCAATATTTGATATCTCAGTTAAAACAAAAAATGCTTCCAAACTCAGATCCTCCTAATTGTAAAGAAATGCAGGATTTATTGCATGCAGCTGAACACGTGGGAAAACATACTTCGCAATGTGGTTTTGATTCATTAGAGGCCTCCTGTAGAGCAGCAGTTACAGGATCTGTCATTAGAAGACATGCTTGGTTAAAAGAACAGACGTTACCAGATCATGTTAAAGCAAAATTATTGGATGCACCTTTGCAGCAGGATGTTTTATTTGGAGTTAAGGCAGAAGTATTAATGAAAATGGAGGATAAGGCAAAATCTATGCAAACGGTGAAGGATTTCTTACAGGTTCAGCCGCCTCGATTTAGCAGAAATTGACCAACAAAGAATTGGTCCTTTCCAGTTACAGACAGGCTTCAAAGGGATAGATACAGATGTCCAAGAGGCAGAGGTCAACCACAAGGTCCTTACAGGCCTAGACAATGGGGTGTATCAACCCAGAAAGAAGGGGAAACCAGGCCTCTACCTTACAAAAAACAGCCCCAATGACTTCCCATTACAGCTGCCAAACAGTTCTCTCTTGGCAGCTCCCTTGGGAGGAAAACTGGCACTTTTCTGTCACAATTGGCATATGATCACCAAAGACAAATGGGTTCTCAACATTGTATCTCAAGGTTACAGGTTCCACTTTCACACTCTGCCAAGGCTAAAAGGAATTCCAAATCTGCCACCAAATGAATGGGCAGAGGCTCAAAGACAAATTACAGCACTCATGGACATGAGAGCTATTCAAAAGGTACCAACACAGGAGCAAGAACAAAGGTTTTTACTCAAGACTCTTTCTGGTTCCTAGAAAGGACAAAGCCTGGAGGCCCATTCTGGATCTTTCTTCTCTAAACACTTACCTGGATGTTCCAAAATTCAAAATGTTGACACTACAGCAGCTTCTTCCCATGCTGGGCAAGAAGGCTTGGCTCATAACTTTGGACCTCAAGGAGGCATACCTGCATGCCCCTAGCAGACCAAACTGCAGAAGATACCTCAGATTCATAGCTGCTTCAATGCACTACCAATTCTCTGCACTGCCCTTTGGCTTATCTACTGCGCCCAGGGTCTTCACAAAGTGCCTGGCACCAGTAATTGCATTTTGCAGACAGAAAGGAATTCAGATTTATCCGTACCTGGATGACTGCCTGATTCAAGCAGAGAGCAAGGACATTCTTCTAAAACATCTGGCATTTGTAAAAAAGTTATTAAGTTGCCTAGGGTACACAGTAAACGAAAAAAAGTCAAAACTAGTGCCCTCACAAGAGATAATATTCCTGGGTGCCAGCTTGAATACAATGGCCCAGATGGCTTATCTCACGCCAGACAAGCAAGGACATCTGACTCAATATTTTCAATTGATGGCAACAAAGACCCAACTCCCTGCAAGAAAAATTCGGCAGGCCTTGGGTTACATGGCATCTTACATACTACTAATTCCATATGCCAAACTGCACATGAGGAAACTACAATGGTACCTAAAGAGTGTCTGGTCTCAACACTGTCAAAGTTTGGAAACAGTAATACCACTAATTCCTTGCCTTCAACAGGAGTTTCGATGGTGGGCTCAAGCTTGTCACCTCAACAAGGGACAGCCTTTCACTCAACCCACAGCCAGGCAAACACTGTCAGCAGATGCATCGGATTACGCCTGGGGAGCACACATGGCAGGAAAATGTATTCAGGGCAAGTGGTCCGCAGAACAAAGGCATCTTCACATCAATCAAAAAGAGATGCTAGCTGTACAAAATGCCCTTATAGCTTTCAAGGACCTTCTGCATTCAGGAAAACTACTACTAAAGACAGACAACACCACAGTTATGTGGTACATAAACAAGCAAGGAGGCACTCATTCTTATCCCCTCTGCAGACAAGCTATGACCTTGTGGAACACAGCTCTAACCTATCAAGTTCATCAGCAAGCACAATTCCTGCCAGGAGAGAAAAACACACTGGCAGATGACTTAAGCAGAAACATCATGGATCCGCACGAGTGGAAGATACATCCACAAATACTCAGAATGATAACACAAAAATGGTGGAGCCCGGACATAGATCTGTTTGCATCCCCAATGAACTGCCAGCTACAGAAATTCTGCACAGGGACTTACCACCCACAGTCATGGAAAGTGGATGCCCTCTCATTCAGCTGGAAAAACCAACAAGTATATGCTTTCCCATCACTACCTCTCCTTCCAAAGGTACTCATAAAAGCCAGGAAAGAAAAGCCAAACATGATCCTGATTGTCCCAGATTGGCCATGCCAGCACTGGTACCCAATCTTAAAGAACTTAGCACAAGGGCCACCCTAGATTTTGCCTCAAATCCCACATCTTCTGACTCAGCACAACAATCAGATACTTCACAGCCAGCTAAAGACTTTAAACCTGGCTGCATGGCAGATTCCTTAGTCAAGCAAGCAATGCCTTTCTCCAAAGCTGTTATGGATGTCATGCTGGAGGCCAGAAGGCGTAGCACCAGGAAAGCCTATTCGGATAAATGGAAGAGATTCTGTGCCTGGAACCAGGCTCACAGTCTTGACCCTCTTGTCCTAAATATTCCTCAGATACGACAATATTTAACTGAGATGCTGGACAAAGGCCTCTCCTTCTCATCCATCAAGATCCATGCCTCTGCCATCTCTGCTCATTACAACACGGACCCACCTATTTTTCTAATCCTTTGCTAAAACAGTACCTCAGAGGGGCTAAAAACATAAGACCGCCCCGTAGAGCACCAACTCCAACTTGGGACCTCAACTTCGTGTTGGAATAATTAACTTTACCTCCTTTTGAGCCAGCTAACTCAGCAGATTTAAAATATCTCTCTTGGAAAATTGCTCTGCTCGTGGCAATAACCTCAGCACGAAGAGTTTCAGAATTACAGGCACTAATGGCAGTGGAACCTTTCAGCATTTTCCACCAAGACAGGGTGTCTTTAAGAACAAACCCTACTTTTATGCCAAAGGTGGTATCAAGTGTGGCTCTAAACCAAACTGTTCACTTGCCAACTTTTTATCCAAACCCACAGAATAAAGGGGAGAGACTTCTGCATTCCTTGGACATACACAGGCAGTTACGCTTCTACTTGGACAAAACCAAAGCTTTCAGGAAAACTGAGCAATTGTTTGTAGGATATGCTGCAGGAGCACAGGGAAAAGCCATTTCAAAACAAACCATTTCAAAATAGATAGGACACTGTATACGTTTCTGCTATACACACCATGGGAAAACTGTACCTAACAGCATTAGGTCTCATTCCACCAGGGCAACAGCCACTTCAACTGCCTACCTCAGAGGAGTACCTACCAAGGACATTTTGGAAGCAGCAACTTGGAGTTCTGTACATACCTTTACCAAGCATTACCATCTGCCTCTTTACTCTAAATCCAGAGCTGGCTTTGCCACTGCAGTGCTGCAGGGCCTTATAGCCACCCCTAATGCCTTATAGAACCAGCCACCCAACCTCAGCTTTGGGATTGTACCCAAGTGTAATGACTGCAGCAGTGTAACACGATGAACATAGTACAGTTTTGTACCTACCATAAATGTAGATGTTCGAGTATATACACTGCTGCAGTCCAGGTTACCCTCCCTCCTTCCCCTCTTTCTTGCTGGTACGTACCTAAGTCTTATACCCTTTACTACCTATGGGGAGTATTTGCTGGTAACCGAAAGTTTTTCATTGGTTTTCATATGTATGTTTTATTAGCAATTTGCATAGGCTACCTTTTTGGGGGCACCTGACATCTGGGGCAAGAGAAACTGAAGAAATTGGCGTCGGCTGCATCTTATATATCCCTGTCCCACTGACGTCAGGGAAGAAGCAACAGCAACCGACGCCGGACCAAGACTTTGGAACTCAGGCCGACTGAGGGACTGCCTGACGGCAGGATAACCCAAGTGTAATGACTGCAGCAGTGTATACACTCAAACATCTACATTTATGATAGGTACAAAACTGTACTTTCCATCTCCCCCTGAGGTTGTTTCGTAGCAGAGTTCTGCTCCGACACACTCGATGCCGTCCGTGGTGTCTAGGAGCCAAAGGTCCCTGGTCAGCACCCCGACAGGGACGCCTGGAACCGAATGTCTTCGGTTCTGAGCCTTCCTCTGTGCTCATCAGCTAGGGTTAGCTTGGACCCTACAGCTGTCTCGGAGCCGATGACTCTGGAGCCGATAGCATCCTCTGTATCCTCTGAGCCAGGGAGGTCTTCAGAGCCAGAGAGGTCGGCATTTGAGATGATGAGTGTGCTGTCTCGATCATCAGCTCCTACCAGGGGTACCGACACTCTCCCCCCTAAGGCACCTACTTCTGTCTCAACACCTACTCCCTCTCTGGACAGCAGAGACCTGCAGCCTCATGAGCCACCGGCTGGTGGCCCTTTTCTTCCGAGACTTCCCCAGAATATCCTTCTGAGGAGCCCCCACGGAAGAGAACATGCAAGAGGAAGCATGTAGACTCCCTGGAAGAGTCTTTTACTTCGGACACCGACCTTGAGGAGTCAGAAGGGTCCCCCAAGTTATTCTCTGATGATGCCTCCTTTGTAGACATCCTGGAGATCCTTAAGCAGAGGTGCGGCTGGCCCACTGTCACCCCTTCTGATGAGGAGTCGGTGTACTTGAAGGTTTTCTTGTCTCAACCTTCAGCCTCTTGGGTGTCTCCACCTTTCGATGAACTGTTAGAGCTCATTAGTCAGAAGGTGTGGGATACTCCTGATGCCGTGGAGCCAGTCCCCAGGAGACCAAATATATTTCTGTCAGCTCCCAAGGAGAAGGAATTTTTGTAGCTAGCGGAGACTTCTTCTTCTGTCCATCCACCGAATAAAGAATCTCGAATGATGGACAGATATGGGAAGCATATCTTTTCGTCAGCGGCATTTACTCTTAGATCACTGAACTACCTTACACACTTCACGAGGCTTCAGAGAGATCTCCTTAAGGAGTTAGGAGAGACTCTACAAGGTACATCCACTGAGGGAGTCCCTGACAAGGTGTCTGCCCAGTTGTCCACCTTGAACTCTATTGTCAACTCATCCATGAGGCTCATCTCTTATGCAGCCAATGGAGCAAGCAGAGCAGTGGGTTCAGGAATTTCCTTAAGGCGTCATTCCTGGATGCGCTTGTGTAATTTTGCGGAACCATTCAAGTCTACCTTTAATAACGTCCCCTTCAACGGTTCTTCATTGTTTGGACCTAAGGTAAAGGACACACTCACCCTGTGCGAGCAAGAAGGGAAAACACTCTGCTTTTGGAGTACGTTTTACCATCCCCTCTAGACTATACCCTAAGGGTCAGAGAGGTGGTAAAATGTGGTTCAAGACGTCCCAGAGGTTTTTCCAGTATGCACAGGGTGACTCCTCCGTCAGAGGCAGAGGAGGAGGAGGAGGAAATGGTAGACGTCACCCTAGAGGTAAGGGCGGACCACAAAACCAGGGAGACCATGATTCGTTTCGGGACCGGCCCTACCAGCGCTCCAGATGTGAGGCTCGACTGTGCTTCTCTGGAGCCGCTCGGGGGTCACATTTCTTTGTATCTGGAAGCCTGGCTAAGTATCACTCAAGATAGATGGGTACAAATAATAATCACCAGAGGTTATTCCATACCCTTTTCTCTGCCACGTCATGTTCTCAAGAGGATCCTGGATGTTCCACCCAGTCACAGGGATCAAGCAACTGTGGAGGTCAACAAGTTGCTGGCAAAAAGAGTCATCCAAACCATCCCCACAGACCAAATAGGATTCGGAACCTACTCCAGATTCTTTTTAGTGCCAAAACATACAGGGGACTGGAGGCCCATCTTGGACCTCAGCAAATTAAACAAATCCATAAAGAAGGAGAAGTTCCGGATGGTGACACTGCAGTCTTATACTCCCGTTACTAGGGAAAGACATTTGGATGTGCTCAATAGACCTTCAAGATGCTTATTACCACATAAACATGGGTAGGGCGTCGAGGAGTCATCTGCGCTTCCGGCTGGGAGCCAGTCACTACCAGTTTTGTGCTCTGCCCTTTGGTCTCACCACAGCTCCCAGCGTGTTCACCAAGTGTATGGCAGTAGTGACAGCTCACCTGAGACGTTGAGGATTCCAGGTGTTTCCGTATCTGGACAACTGGCTCCTGACCGCCCCCACCAGGCATCTACTTCTTCAGACCAGGGACGTTACTATTCAACTTTGTGCCCAGTTGGGGATTTCTATCAAATGGGAAAAATATGCCTTATTGCCCTCTCAATTTGTGATTTTTATAGGTGCAGAAATAGACACACTAGCCATATTGGCTGTCTTCCAGTAGAAGGGGTACAGAATCTGGTTCTTCAAATTCACCATCTTCTCCCCCTCCAAAAAGTCAAGGCCAAGACTGTTCTGAAGCTTCTAGGGACCATGGCTTCTACCGTACTACTAGTGCCGCTAGCCAGACTACACATGCGGATTCTTTAGTGGCTCATGTCGTCCCAGTGGTCCTTTCAACAACTACCCTTAACTTATCACATTTTGCTGACAGACTCTTGCAAGAAAGACCTCATTTGGTGGACTCAACCCAATCAGTTAACCACGGGCACTCCATTTGTCCCTCGCCAACCCGTTGTCACTGTGACCACAGATGCCTCACAGATAGGGTGGGGAGGCATTATCTAGGCAGGACTGTCCAAGGCACATGGCATGATCACGAGGCTCACCTACATATCAGTGTTCTAGAGATGAGGGCGGTGCTCCTGGTGTTGCAACACTTCACAGCCTTCTTCCTCTTGGGACGATTGCAATACAGTCAGACAACATGTCGGTAGTATGTTATATCAACAAACAAGGCAGAACCAGATCATACCCACTCTGTCGAGAGGCCATTCGAGTTTGGAAATGGGCGATACCTTCCCAGCACTTTCTGTTGGCGATGCACATCCCGGGGACAACCAACGTGATAGCCAACAAACTCAGCCAGGCAATTTTGATGCCTCACAAGTGGTCTCTGAAACTGGAAATAGCGGAGCAGATTTTCCGCAGATGGGGACAGCCTCGCTGTGATCTCTTTGCCAGCCCAATCAATGCCAAATGCAGCAGCTATTTCTCCCTCAGGGGAGTCACTGAGAGATGCACTTGTTCACAATTGGCCTCTGGGTCTCCTTTATGCTTTCCCTCCCTTTCCCCTCATACCCAAGGTGATTCAGAAAGCAAAACAGCTGGGAAGCAATCTGATCCTCATTGCTCTTTACTGCCTCGACAGGTTTGGTTCCCCTTTCTCGGGCCTCATCTCCCAGATGATCCATGGATTCTGGACCCAGTGCCAGATCTTTTAACGCATATGTCAAGTTCACTTCAACCCACCTTACTCACCCTCAGTTTGATAGCGTGACTGCTCCAGTTCCAGCCTAGTCAGGCTTCACGACTTCTCACCCTCTGTGACTCCATATCCTTACGTCCTCTCATAAACCCTCCACTAGGAAATTATATTCCAGTAAATGGAGGAGGTTCTCTATCTGGGCTGAGAAAAAGAATGTTGACCCTTATACTGCTTCCATTCTGGTGGTTCTGGAATTTTTGTCTGAACTTTTCCACCAGGGATCTGCGGCTGCCACAATCAAGGTTCAATTGGCAGCGATATCTAATTTTCACCTAGGCCTACAAGATTCTAATCTGATGTCACATAGGTTGTGCAAGAACTTCCTCAAAGGTGCCACTTTGTTAAGACCCCCCTTTCAGGAACCGGTTGCTTCATGGGACTTGAATTTTCTGCTATCCAAATTAACGTCTCCACCTTTTGAGCCTTCTCATTCATCGCCTTTGAAATTTCTGTCTTGAAAAACTTTGTTTCTGGTGGCAATCACATCTGCTAGACGAGTGTCAGAGTTACAAGCACTGTCTGTTAAACCCCCTTATCTGATATTTCACAAAGACAGAGTATCTCTTCATACTAATCCATCCTTCATCCCCCAAGGTCTGTTCCCATAACACTTTGAACCAATCCGTAGAACTTCTGATGTTCTTCCCTAATCATTCCAACGCAGCAGAATACGGGTTTCATCATTTGCATGTCCATAGACAATTACCGGACCAAGGAATTCAGACCAATTATTTATTTCCTTCTGCGACTCCAGATTAGGTCTACCAGTTTCCAAAGTGACCTTCTCTAATTGGATCTCTAGCTGTATAACTTACATTTACACTTCTGATGGTAAGCCTTTACCTTTCAAAATTAAGGCTCATTCAACGAGATCTCAGTCTACATCTGCAGCCTTTCAAGCCAGGGTCCCACTTGATAATATCTGTGCTGCAGCAACTTGGGCTACCCCTCACACATTTGTTACTTTAACCTCCAGGGGTAGAGCATCCTTTGGTTCCACGGTACTCAGGAGTATTTTTCCTTGAGCCACCCAAGAATAAGGTGCTAGGGACGCTGCCCCATGTGTAAGAATAAAGGCGAGATAGGACTACACAACATAAAGAAGTTATGTACTCACCATAGCGTTCCATGTTTGTAGTCCATATCGCCCTTCATTCTTACAAACCCACCCACCGACCCCCATCCTGGAAGTATCTGGAGACGGTAAAATATTGCTACTATTCACTGGAGACCTTTTATTATTGGGTTCTTTTTCTATGGTTATTATTATTATTTCTCTGAGTTAGCAACAAACAAGATCTGGGGATTGTACTGGTGCACCATGGGATACCTACCTAGCCACAAGCCAACTAGAAGACTTTGAGCTTGTAAAAAGGCCGAGTCGGAGCCGAGGATCAGCTCCGAACCCATGTGTAAGAATGAAGGGCGAGATGGTCTACAAACATGGAACGTTATGGTGAGCACATAACTTCTTTTTATGTAGTTATGACTCCTGAAATGTAAACAGTGTATATCTGCCCTATAAATTATGTTTTTGGTCATTTTGAGTTTACCAAGTAGCTTATACAGAGAGAAAAAAATAGGAGTTTTGAACAGTTTCAGGATTAAGCTTGCCCTTTGTCAGATTTTGGTTGCAATACATCTGAAACTTTTATTATCACATTGGCAAACATATATAATATTGGTAACACCAAAAGCAATCCACAGTCATTGGAAGACAAGAGGAATATGCCAGTGTGGAAAAAATCATAAAAAATAAAGTAACTGGTTTTGTCTTAATAATCTGTGATATGGATAAAGGACTTCATCAGATTTCATTACTCATTCTGATGTTAACCTTTTAAATACAACCCCCCCGTACCACATGACTTATCATGTGGCAATGTGTATCTCCTCTGTTTTCTTTTTAAAACACATTTGTAATTGATTCTACTTTTCAAGGTTTTGCCCCCACATACATTAAGCAAAATTTGCCATTTTTACTCCTTGTAATTCAAATAATCATCCCTGCTGTCTCTCTTCTTATTAATGTGCAGTCTGCGTAATACATAACCAGACTCACAAGTGAACCTTCCTGGTGGCTTGTACCTTTTCATGGTATTTGGGATAGTAAGCACTTGGGCTGTCTAAAATGTTTCTGCACTCTCCAAAACCTAAACATTTGCACTTAGTGTCCAGTTTATTTGTTTTCAAAATATTCACAGCCTTTTCAATACTGATTGCCGCATTCTCTAAAATCCCTTTAGTGTTGCTTGCTCTTTTGTTCACAAACTTAGGTTGCAACACAACACAAGAAAATATTTCTTAATTCCCATTCATAATTTTTTCAGTTGTTTCCAATAGTATGTGAGCAATTCCTTTTTGTTTTCTATGTTGTAAACCAGCATATATAAATAATGTGTTTATGTTCATCATCATATTTAAAATCCAAAAACTCATTTGAGGCCTTGAAATATGCTTTGATTACTGTGGATTGGTTTTGGTCGTGTTCGTGTTTGGTCCAGTCCTACAAGAAACTTGCTATTAAGTTGGATATATATATATTGCTGCAGAAATAAAACAAACTGTTTTACCCAAATTTGTTGTTTTCAATTATTTTGATATAAAAAAGAAATATTGAAAATTGTGCTTTCACACAGAAAGTTAAGCTGTAGCAGTTCCTTTGCTTTTAGGCTTAACATCACAACCAAGTGTAGTTTCTATGTGAATGTTATTACCTTGTTCATAGGTGTGTACTAGGCTAATGGCCCTGGAGCCTTTACAAGGCTAGCCCATAGGATTACCCTGGCATCGTGCCACCCGACCTTAGTTCCTGGTGCCTTTGTCGAGTAGAACCACTGGAGTGATCCCCGGGGTGAATTTTCTATTTCCCATCCACTCATCAAGATTTTTCTTGAAGAGGGCTAATGAGGTGCTCTACTTGACATGTTTGGAAAGTCTATTCCATAGCATGGGCAGTCTCTGGGTTATGAACCTGTCCCTCCAGCATGTTCTATTGATTGTGGTAATGAGGTTGAGATCTCTGGAGCATGTGATGCGGAGGGATTGGGATTTCTTGAGATGTAGCATTTCTAACAGAGCTGGGTCAGACATGGCTTTGTAAGTCAAGCAGAGATCGCCTCTAAGTAGGCGATATGATACAGAGAATAGTTGGGGTTTTTTGAGTCTGTCCATATAGGACAAGTGTTTAAGGTCTAGGATCCTCTTTGTGAGGTACTTTTGCAGCCTCTCCAGTTGTTGCAGGTGTCTAGTTAGGTACATGCCAAATGGGGCATTGTACGCCATGACTGGCCTAATGAGAGAAGAGTAGAGGGAGACAATGACCTCTTTCTTCCTGGATGCAAAACCCTTAATATGAGATGTGCCACATAGAAGGACTTTCTGACTACAGTGGCAATGTGGTGGTCAGAAGAGAGGTTTCTGTCAACCTGTATTCATAGATCTCTTATAACGCCTTCTGTATTAAGTGGACTACCATCGATGTGGTAATTCAAGGAAACCGGGTTTTTTCCCAAGGGGGGTGATGACATATTTTTTGACAATGAAATTAAGGCCATGGTTCTGACACCAGTCATTGGTCTCATTGAGTTAATAACTGAGTTAATAATAGCTCCCAACTTGCAATCGTCTGAGAACTTTGTCAGCCAGAGTTCCTTTGTGTTGGCCTGGACTTCAGAGAAGTACATACCAAACAGGAGAGGACCCAGGACCAAACCCTGTGGGACTCCACTCTTGACTGGTCGACAGTCTGACTTGGAGTCAGCTACTTTCACACTGTGGGTTCTATCTGTGAGCCAGTTTGCAATCCACCTAGTTCTAGAGGGGTTGATGCCTAGCTTAGTGAGTTTTTCTATGATTCCTAAGTGGGGAATGCTATCAAATGTCTTGGCCAGATCAAGGTAGGCTGTATCATGAACCACCTTGCCTTCAACCACAGTTCTGGTGACTGACTCAAAGAAGTCGACCAGGTTGAGCAGGCATGATCTACCCTTTACAAAACCAGTAGGATCCAGAGTTTGAAGATTCCCTATATCTTGTAAAGGAAGATTTCCTGCAAAATGGCATCTGCAGGTAAGCAGCCTTTGATAAAAATGCCAGCATGTATGTAGCCAATCTCTACTCCTTGATTACATAGTTTTGATGCATACCAACAGTTAACTGAAAAAAATATGAGAGAGAACCAGTTTTGCTGAAACACTTGTACAGAAGTGTTTAGGACCCAAAAAAAACACAAAGCTGTTAGCACTGCATAAGACTTAATCTGACTTGTATACCTTGAAGCACATCAGTATGCGTATGGGTGTTATTTTGGCGGAAAGTGATGACATACAGTGGTACCATTTAGGGTGACTGAGTCGTGGTTGGCCAGCATTTCCCCTAAGACATTGCAGGTGTTGTAGTAAATGTATGTTTGTGGAAGAGGGTACAGAGGTAAATCTGTCTGTGAAGTTTTTTGCTGTAAAATGTTGAGCTCTGTTAGCCAACATTGTTGGCCAACTAAGAGTTGCAAGTTCCATGCCTAAATACAGAATGTTACTTTTAAGTCACCAAGAGTCACATTTTTTATTCATTGTAGCAGATGGGTCCATTCAGTCATGGAAAATAGTCAGTAAAACATAGAAAACAGTCTGTAAACATTCCAACTTTTGTTATTTGCACATTAATGCAGGCAAAGTAAACAATCCCTCTAAATTCATTAAAGGATTATATGTAGTAATGTTATAATCTCATAAATGTTTGTCTAGATTGTAATGGTACACCATAAATTTATTCAACAGTATTTCAGTGACCCTTAGAAGGCTTTAAATTAAGTGGTCCTGAGTACATCTTAGCATATGTAGTAAAATCATAGTAGGCATTATGACTCTTGGCCCCTTCCAAGTTGTGTTTGGTTTAGAATTGTGCCCTTTACTTACTTGAGGGCAGGTAGTAAAAACGGTGTAGATTTTGTATATTTCCTACAAACTCGACTCTCTGCTAAGTCATGCTCTTGGGTTGAACCGTTTTTTTTTTTTTTTTTTTCAGAAAAAGAGGTACAGGTGTCAATTGTGAAGATTTGGAAGTGTCAGAAAGACATATAGAGAGCAAACTACAACCACTTATTGTAAATACCTTGTATTGACATGAAAATGTCTGCCTCCCTGGATCTCTAACAACATCATAAATTTATTTCTTTATCACAACCTAAAAACTTTCAACCTTTTGAAACAGTAAATGGCAAAGTAATAACAGCCTGTAATCCACTGCTTTTTGAATTTCTTGCCCTCAATTCATTTGTTGTTAAATACTCATTGAATTTCTACTCGAGGATCACAGATGAATTTTGGATAGGCTTGATGTGTTTTGCAATGCTACTTTGGAATAAATTTGTGGAGATAAAACAGGTTACACTGACAGTGTTATCTTTGGAATGGGATTCAGCAAATTTCTTTAGTTAAATCCCTATTAGTCACTTGTTGTGGCTGGAGTTTGTTCAGATTAAAGAACTTTTGTGGGGATAAGGAAGTTTCCCCTACTTCCTTACTGCCAGAGCAGAGGGAGTTCAGAATTGGAGTATTTAGTGAAATAGAAGTGTGATTGTGCCCCCCCCCCCCAAGCAAAAACACTTTTGTTTGTGTCAGTAGTGAAAGTCTGTGCTTGGCAGTGTCGATTGAAGTGTGGTAATATTTTCTGATACAGTAAAAGTAACATTGGGTAAATACTTTGAATCTAGATTTCTAACCTTGTTAGTATTTTGACTTAGCTGAAGAGATGGGTACACAATTCATGATCCCTAAATTAATTGAGACTCAGCTGTAGGACTGCCTAGTCTAAAGATAGGTTTGGAGTCTGTTGTCTGAGTGTAGTGGCAAATGTGCAGTAGTTAGTCCTACAGTGGCAGGTATCTAATGTGCATCGTGTGGCTGCGTTCCTCTCATGCAACCACATTGGTCTTTGTAGGATGTTTATTTGGCTTCTGGTGCAGATTGCTTACAATAAGCTCCCAGTTTGCATGTCCAAGACCGAACAGGATTGGCTGGGTCAGAAACCATGGTGTGATGTTGCTCTTTGTTACTGTACTGAAGAAACACAGTGTAAGTGTGGCACCTAAACGCATACTGTTAACCCTAAAGTTTACTTTCATCTTTCTTCTTTTTTTTTTTTTTTTGCATTATTTTATTTTATTTATTTACATTTGTTACCGGGTAGTGTACGACTGGGCTACTAACCCATTTTCAGTGGAGACCCGGGGAAAAAAGCTCCAAAACAGAAAATACAGAAAAATACAATAGAAAGATCTGAATTATACCATAATAATCATATGTAAAAGTAAAACTAGCTAAATTATTACAAATAGGAACACTGAGAAATATAATTACAGATTCTTTGATAACTGAGTAAATTCAAAGCTGTCAGAGAGCAGACCAATTGAAAATATATGTACACAAAGTTCCTATCAAAAAGTAATAGTGCATAGTATAAATACAGTGATAACTGAAATACTGAAGTATTTAAAATCTATCAGAGAGCAAACCAATCATTTTAACATTGGAGAAAAATAGTTTGAGTTGTATAAAGGTGATTGAAGAGAGCTGCGAAGTACTAGGAGAGAGGAATTATCCAGGAGAACTACAGGGACAGAGCCAGTTGTTTTTACGATATTCTTTTATTTTTATTTTAAAAGAAGAATAATAGGGAGTGATTTATATGTGTAGAGGGAGAGCATTCCAGGTCTTGGCTATTTTATTTGAGTAGAGGGAGTTACCACGGTAGTTATGAGACTGTTATTTTTAGCAGTGGTCTTTCAGAAGACCTGATGGACCTGCTCTTGACATGTAGTTGGACCAGGGTTGAAATTGTGGGACAGTTATTGGGGTTGTGAATGATTTTATGGGTGAGGGTAAGTTGGTTTAATGTTGACAGGTTGGGATGTTCTAGCCAGTTATACACAAAGTTCCTATCAAAAAGTAATAGTGCATAGTATAAATACAGTGATAACTGAAATACTGAAGTATTTAAAATCTATCAGAGAGCAAACCAATCATTTTAACATTGGAGAAAAATAGTTTGAGTTGTATAAAGGTGATTGAAGAGAGCTGCGAAGTACTAGGAGAGAGGAATTATCCAGGAGAACTACAGGGACAGAGCCAGTTGTTTTTACGATATTCTTTTATTTTTATTTTAAAAGAAGAATAATAGGGAGTGATTTATATGTGTAGAGGGAGAGCATTCCAGGTCTTGGCTATTTTATTTGAGTAGAGGGAGTTACCACGGTAGTTATGAGACTGTTATTTTTAGCAGTGGTCTTTCAGAAGACCTGATGGACCTGCTCTTGACATGTAGTTGGACCAGGGTTGAAATTGTGGGACAGTTATTGGGGTTGTGAATGATTTTATGGGTGAGGGTAAGTTGGTTTAATGTTGACAGGTTGGGATGTTCTAGCCAGTTAAGTTGTTGAAGAACAGAACAATGATAAGCTTTATGGGGATGACTGGTGGCAAACTTTGCAATTTTGTTATAGCAGGATTCTAGGTTATGAAGGTCGGCCTTGCGTAAGTTGGTGAAAATGTGTGAGCAGTTGAGAAGGGTAGATAGAAGCTGAAGGGTAGATTAGCAGTGGCTAATCTGGCTGGGGGGTGTTAGGTAAGGTTTGGCCCTGTAGGGAGCTCCTCGTTTAGCATGGACTTTTTTGATTGTTAGGGAAATGTGAATATCACATTTTAGGTGGTCATCTATTGCAATACCTAGGAATTTGGCCTGATTTGTATGGTCAATTTTGGTACTATTGGCGGATTGAATAAAGAGGGGTAGGGAGCAGGGCTTGGTAGTTTTGTTTGTGAAAATCATTACCTTAGTCTTATTTGGGTTGAAAATGAGTTGGTGGTTTGATAGGATAGTTTCAATTTCCTGAAATGATTTTTGCATCTTATCTTGTAGTTCTCATGGGGAAGGGGCAGTGCACATAACAGATGTATCATCTGTGTATTGTATGATTGAGGCAAGCTGGGTTGCTGAATTAAGGTGCTGCGGTAGCTGAGGTGGTGGTGCTGCGGTAGCGTTGTTGCCTCATAGCAAGATGTTGTCCCGTTCGATTCTCAGTTAGAGCGTCTTCTGTGTGGAGGCATACGTGAATGGGGCATGCCTTCTTTGAAGGTTGTGCGTCAGGGCTGGTAACCCGGTACGTAAAAATCCACTACCAATCATTAGCGGACCGGAGTTCCGCTGTGACGACCCCTAACCGGGAAAAGCTGAAAGACACAAACAAAGTAAATATGGTAAAGAACACACAAAGCCAGTGTAAATATGATAAAGAACACACAAAGCCAGTGGTACTCTCCAAAAAAGTTTATGTAAGCCCTTTCGTTGAACAAGTAATCCAACTTCTTCAGACACAGGACAACAGTTAAACATTCAATTTAAAATATTCCAAAAGGAAATGACATCAGCAATAATGTCAGCAGGAAATGACATCAGTAATAATTACATCATAAACAATCCCATACTTATAAAAAAATAAATATAAATAAAAATATGTTGTTTGTACAATACATCTATGAATAAAGCTATAATATTAAACAAGAATAGTTTATATACACCAATTGTAAAATAATGCCTCAGAAACAAAACTTTTTCATCTTTGAAGTGCTTTTAACTTTAAAATACACTTCAAAGAGCAATACTCATTGAGACCTGGATAGGCAGAAGCATTAGGTTCAACTGCCAGTACAATTCTCTACTTTAGTAGTTGTTAAGAGGTGGTCTGGTTGGTTTAAACCTTTGATGGATGGAGAATCAGTTACCCCTGACAACACTCATATACATGCCCCTAATGAAATGACTACACCTGTTGGCAACAGTGTGAATTATACACTGAAATTTAGCACTCCTTTTTCGTTAGACGCTGGACGATTAAGGAATATACTCACTAAGAATTGGTGTTTACTAACTGAAGATGTTTCAGTCAGAAAGAGGTCGTCTGATGGCCCCAGTATGATATTAAGATGTGGCCTTAGTCTGAAGAATTTATTAGACAACACTAATGTTTATCACAGTGTCAGATGTGATATGTTCAAATGTGGGTGCTGTAGAAGTTGCCATCTTATAAAGGTGTCAAATAGGTTCTGCATTTCTGACACCATTCATGATCAGAAAGGCAGATTTAATTGTGAAAGTGTTGGGGTTGTCTACATCGCCTTATGTCAATACTGTGCTGCATTTTATATTGGTAAGACTGAGAGACATCTTAAGGAGAGAATTTATGAACACCAATACAGTATTGGCAGGTGTAATGGCAACAATGCTTTGGCTAGACATATCATGGAACATGAGGGTCACTCCTTTGAATACATGGTTATTGAGCAGGTAACAAAAAACAAGAGAGGTGGCCCATGGCAATTGATTTTAGAAAGTAGAGAATTGTATTGGCAGTTGAAACTTAATGCTTCTGCCTGTCCAGGTCTCAATGAGTATTGCTCTTTGAAGTGTATTTTAAAGTTAAAAGCACTTCAAAGATGAATTAAGTTTTGTTTTGGAGGCATTATTTTACATTTGTTGTATATTAACTATTATTTTTTAATATTATAGCTTTATTCATAATAGTATTGTACAAACATATTTTTTTATAAGTATGGGATTGTTTATGATGTCATCATTGCTGATGTCATTTCCTGCTGACATTATTGCTGATGTCATTTCCTTTTGGAATCTTTTAAATTGAATGTTTAACTGTTGTCCTGTGTCTGAGGAAGTTGGATTACTTGTTCAACGAAAGTGCTTACATAAACATTTTGGAGATTACCATCAGCCTTGTGTGTTCTTTCATCAGTTCATTGGTTTTGTTTTTTTCTATTTAGTTTGTTTTATGGCTAGTGGTTTGTCTCCTACTTTTCCTAACATGTTTTCTCTGGATTCTAATGGCCCTATTGAGGCAAATGCCTTGGGGAACCTCACAGCTTTAATTCAACAACTTTCTACTAGAGTGGATGATTTAGCTGCCAGGATGGACCGCTGTTGTGTTGTAGCAGTCAGCAATGGTGTTGCTGCTACAGGGAATCATCATGTGGTTTTAAATCCTTCTACTACTGCAACCATTTCTGACTTACCATCTTTGCCTCCTGGGCAAGTCTCTACACTTAACAGTCATGCTTCAGTTGTATCTTCAGTTAGTAATGGACAAACATTTGGTAATGCAGTATTACCCTCCCTTATTAACTGAGTGAACCAACGAGTTTGCTCAGTGGTACTGGAACACATGCTTCTACGGACAATGGTTTATCTACACAGCTTAATATTGTCGACAACTTAAAAACTTTCGATATCAAACTATATAAATTTTAAAAACTACAGCTTGAAATACTATATTTCGAGGAATGTATTTCAAGACGTCAGATCCCCAAAGGACTACGCCAGTGGACATTTCCTATGGGGGTGGTCCGTGATTCCCTTTTCCATCAAGAACTTTTAAACTGTTTTCATTCACAGGGATGTGAATTTTTGCAACTATTAGTCAGGAATTATAAATCCGAGACTTGATGTTTTAAAAGCAGAAATAATTGAGTTGGAATCTGTTATAACAGGTGATATAGACTTTGGTAGATATAGATTTGACTACCAACGCATATATTCCAGCATTGACAGTTCCATAATAAAACTGAAAGGCACTAAAATGAAGAAATTAGAAAGAGATCGCTTAGATTATCTTAATAGAAGGGCATATCCACTTCCTATTAGTTCTATAGACTCTACGAGCAGTAATAATTCTTTGAACACCCCTAACAGCCCTTTGGTTGCTTTCTGGACTGGAAACAACATGAATATTCATGAGAACGCCGTCCTTGACATACAGTGTACTGAACGGCTTCGTGAGCATTCTGTTAATGCTGGAAATTAAGGCTCTTCTGACAACAGTGGAAATCATGGTTTTCAGAATCCTGTGAGACAGGATGCTCAGTTTACGAACACTCGCCCTGTAACCAACAGACAACAGAAGAGGAATAACAGGAGGAGGAGGTAGTGCATTGTCTAGATAATTCCACTACTAATTCCAATGCAGTTTTGAACAGTGCATTACCAGGACCACAGATTGCAACGAATTTTTCAGGTGACTTTAAAATATATAATTTCTCTTCCTATAGTCCCTCTCCTCGGCTTATTGACTTTTTAGCTAAGGGACTTATGTTTGTACCATCTAGAAGAGCTGATTTGGCAGGTACCTTAGTTGATTTAAAACCTTAATTTGTAAATTGAATTTAATGTTATTAGGCAATAACGAGTCTGTACTACAGAATTTCCGTGTGCCTAGTGTATTTAATCCTATCTTGCACAACACTATTGCTATGTTTGAAAAAGTTTTTGAGTTGGACATCAGGCATGCTTTATGTTACAATAATCGAATGCTTGCAGATGTTAATGCTACCACTGATCAGATTTATGCTTTAAATGAACTTAAGAATACTGATGTTAGGATCTTAAAGCCTGACAAAGGGGGGGGGGTGGTCTTGTTTTTATGAATCAAGATGACTATGTTAATAAGATCTTGGATATATTGAATTCTGACGCTTATGTTGAATCTTCACTGAATGAGTATAATGGGGCATGTCAACGTGTTAAATCTCATATTAATGATTTATTCATTGATTCTAGGGTCGATATAAGTATTTTTAACTATCTGAACATTCTTTTCCCCCATTATTCCAACTTTATTTGGACTTCCTAAGCTCCACAAAAGTGAAGTCAATCCACCATTGCCCCCTATTGTTAATGGGAGAAATTGTTTAACATATGGCTGTGCAAAATATGTTGACAATCTTTTGCAGAAATATTTGAAAACTGTACCTCAAATATATCGCAACCCCTGGGACTTCCTGAAATGTTTGAACTCCCTGACCTTTGTAGCTGACTACAGTTTCCTAACTGTAGATGTTAGGGATTTGTATACTGTGGTACCACAAACTTTAGGCATCGCTTGGGTCAGGGAGCTTTTATTGAAAAAGGGCTCCCCCGGAGATGAGATAGATTTGAGTATTTACTTGACATTGTCCTCTTCAATAACTTCGTCTTTTCTAATGATTGTTACTATTTGCAAAAATCAGGGGTAGCGATGGGTTCCCCTTGTGGAGGGAGCTTTGCGATTAGTGGGATGGCCTTTTGAAAGGAGGAATATTTGTTCAAATGTGATAGCTTTAAACAGCATGTCTGGTACACAAGATTTTTGGACAACATTTTTATCATCTTTAAAAGTGATAAAAAGCAAGCTATGATGTTTGTGGAAGAAATTTCCAGTTTAACTGGTTTCTTGAACTTCACCTTTGAATTTGGTGTTGATTGCATCTCTTATTTGGACATTTTTCTTATTAAGGACTATGAATTCAAGATATGTAGCCAGAATTTTTAGGAAGGCTACATAATCAAATACTTTTTTACATTTTGTGAGTAACCAATCCTTTTATCAGAAAAAGGCGGTGGTTAAGGGGCAGTTAGTGAGGGTGGTCAGAATGGTCACCCTCAGTGATGATTTTTTTGTTGGAATGTGAACATTTGAGAAAGATGTTTTCAGCTAGGTCCTACCTGATGATCTTTTAAGCACTATTATTGATGAGGTAGTTGTTAAGAGGCGGTCTGGTTGGTTTAAACCTTTGTTGGATGGAGAATCAATTACCCCTGACAACACTCATATACATGCCCCTAATGAGATGACTACACCTGTTGACAGTGTGAATTACACACTGAAATTTAGCACACTTATTCATTAGACGTTGGACGATTAAGGAATATACTCACTAAGAATTGGTGTTTACTAACTGAAGATGTTTCAGTCAGAAAGAAGTCTGATGGCCCCAGTATGATATTCAGACGTGGCCTTAATATGAAGAATTTATTAGAAGACACTAATGTTTATCACAGTGCCAGATGTGGTATGTTCAAATGTGGGTGCTGTAGAAGTTGCCGTCTTATAAAGGTGTCAAATAGGTTCTGCATTTCTGACACCATTATCTGAAATGCAGAGGTAATTGTGAAAGTGTTGGGGTTGTCTGCATCGCCTTATGCCAGTACTGTGCTGCATTTTATATTGGTAAGACTGAGAGACATCTTAAGGAGAGAATTTATGACCACCAGTACAGTATTGTCAGGCGCAATGGCAACAATACTTTGGCTATACATGTCATGGAGCATGAGGGTCACTCCTTTAAATACATGGTTATTGAGCAGGTAACAAAAAACAAGAGAGGTGGCCCATGGCAATTAATTTTAGAAAGTAGAGAATTGTATTGGCAGTTGAAACTTAATGCTTCTGCCTATCCAGGTCTCAATGAGTATTGCTCTTTGAAGTGTATTTTAAAGTTAAAAGCACTTCAAAGATGAATACGTTTTGTTTGGGAGGCATTATTTTACAATTGGTGTATATAAGCTATTCTTGTTTAATATTATAGCTGTATTCATAGTAGTATTGTACAAACAGCATATTTTTATTTATATTTATTTTTTTATAAGTATGGGATTGTTTATGATGTCATTATTGCTGATGTCATGTCCTGCTGACATTATTGCTGATGTCATTTCCTTTTGGAATATTTTAAATTGAATGTTTAACTGTTGTCCTGTGTCTGAAGAAGTTGGATTACTTGTTCAGCGAAAGCGCTTACATAAACGTTTTGGAGATTACCACCGGCCTTGTGTGTTCTTTCATCAGTTCATTGGTTTTGTTTTTTTCTATTAAATATGATAAAGAAAAGGGACCAAGTATGGATCCTTGAGGTACTCCAGTGGATACTGGCAGTAGACGAGAGAGATTGTTCTCCCTTTTAGTAGCCTTTTGATGGTTTGATAGGTAGCTGTGAAACCATGTTAGGGATGATGAACGGAGATGGTATATAGCAAGTTTAAGTAGTAGTTGGAGGGAAATGGTGTCAGAAGCTTTTGGCATGTCCAGAAAAATTGCAGAGACTAGTTGTCCATTGTTCATAAGGTGAAGAATAGTGTTGGCGAAGGATATTAATGCTGTGTTAGTACTGTGCTTGGATCTAAAGCCATGCTGGGTGTCAGATAGAAGGCTATTAGTGGTAAGGTGAGTAAGGAGTTGTTGCTGAGTATATTTCCCTAGGATGTAGGTGGGTGCATTTTATAAGCTCTGAAACCCTTTTATTTGTATTTAGTGATCCCAGAAATATTTTCCTGCTTAATTCCTGTCTAATTATAGTTCTTTTTGTTTTAACTGTTTTTGAAATTAGGTTTATGCTCTTCTACAGGCTTCCCTGAATTAATTTAGTAGGATAAAATGACTGCATTACAGTAGCAGATTTTAAAATAGGTTTGTTAAGCTATTTTTCTCTAGCTTGCTTCATTTTCAACAATCTTTATGTGGTACTTCAGACAGCCTTGATAGTTCAGTACTTGCAGTGACAGAAGCCTGTATGAACATCCTGTTCCCACTGTACAGAAATAACTGTAACCTGCTTCTCTTTAGTTCTTCAGAAAGTTGTGCAAAAGGCAGTTGCTTTGTATCTGCATATTCTAGAAGTGTAAAATGCATTCAAATTGCTCTTTGCAGGAGAACCAAGTGCACCTAAGGTTGACGGTCAGGTTCAAGACCATGGCAACATATTCAGGGTGAACTGGATCAAACAAGATGATGGTGGATCACCAATCAAGCACTTCTTAGTCAGATATAAGGCTGTAAGTATTAGTAAATTCCACAGCAATGGCACACATTTTTACAAAGTAGTGTTTAATAATAAATGACTGCATGTTTTGTTTGCCCATTTATTGTTTAGTAACTGGTTAGGCATAACGGCATCTTTTCAGCAGAAGGTATATTACAGATTATTGAGAAAGATCTGGTTAAAATAAGTGTTATGTGTGTGTTGAAGGGTCAGGGTGCGAAAGCTGCACAACTAAAATGGCTTAATAGACAGGCAATCTTATTTCTTGTATTTGTTCACAGGAACTCGGGCAAAAACCTTCCCCATCTACACTCAGCTTGCCTATTCATTCTGTGAAGGGTAAGTGGAAGTAGGTTATACCTGGGTCAGGCAAGAGCTCTACGGCCCAATTGTTCCTACCCAGTTAGGCTTTTAGGCCCATCCAGTCCCCTGTGGTAAAAGTAAGGTGGTAAGGAGTGATCTTGTAGAGTATTGCACCCATACTAAGGTGTAACACCCCGCCCTACCTCCCGACAACTGGTAATGCTTCATTGCGTGGTAACTGCTGCTTGTAGCATGCCTCCTCCTGCTGAGTCACCCAGCCTCATGTATGGCCGCCATGACAACACATGCTGTACAGGCTTGCACCCCATAAGTACAGCACCCAGTATTTCTGCTACGTTTTCACCAAGCGGGGAGCGAGAACCACCTCCCTCCTGCCAGGATGAGCAAGCTAGCAGTGGCCATCTCACTCTTATTCTGCCCTACCAGTGCTGACAGGTACTGGAGCTGATAATCAAACTTGTGTGACCAAGCCTATAGTGCAGGATGATAAAGAGACAGGGAACAAGTCTCACAGTAATGTTATGGCATATAGAAGATTCATTCTGATTCTTACTGGATCTCCCAAGGTTGTCTGCAGCTCATGCAATTTTTTTCTTCATTTTTGTTCGACCATATTTTTTTTAATACAGCTTGCCTCTAACATCAACAGCCTCTTCCTTCTGGCTCCTGTGTGACTGGGTGACAGTCCTCCTTAGAAGTGTAAACTCAAAGACTGTGCAGAGGTGCAAGTCACCTCAACACCTGACTGGAAAAAGGAGCGCCAAGCAGCTATCATACATGATTTGGCTGGGAATTTTATTAATGTAGCCACTCTTGCATCTATGCTCAGATGTGCCAGAAGGAAAGAAGATACTGTGGTCTGTCAAGGGGTGTCCTTGCCTGTGAAGTGCTATCACCCTCAGTCATATCCCCAGCATGAGAGATCATAGTACAGCAGTCCCCATCTCCACTGAGATGTCAAACCTACTACTGCCCCTGAGCATACAAACCCCTCTCTTCTCCAGGAGAAAGGTGGGCAGGTACATTTTATCATTCCCCCATCTACCCAGTTGAATTTTCCAGTGTGTGGGCCACCAGTTTAACCTAGGTCATCTGGGTTGTATTCAGAGCTTTACCCTCAAAGCCTCAGAGCAGGCTCTCTTAGCATCTACTTGATGTAAGTTCCTCTGTGAACTTCTAACATTTAACGCATTATGTTACAATAGATTTTGTCTCTCATCTTTTTTAACAATTTTTTTTATTCATCACACTTTATCTTGCAACATGAGTTTATGTATGTTAACAGTAAAAATTATTTCAAAAGCATTTTCCATATTGATCTTCGTGTAGTATACAATGTTAGGTAATCCGATCTCACCTTCATTTTTACATATGGGGATCGGCTCCGACTCGGCCGATTTACAAGCTGGAAGACTTCTGGTTGGCTCGTGGCTAAGCAGGTATCCCATGGTGCACCAGTACAATCCCCATATCTTGTTTGCCGCGTCGACAAGTTCGGTTGTGCTTCTCTTGGCTCTGGCTAAGTTTTTCAAAATTCTTTATATTGTATCGTATTCAATGCTTTATTAGAACCTTTATTGTATATTTAGTTTTGCTAATATATTAGGCAGTTGTATTGCTTGCCCTTTTTGAGTGCAACTTAGTTTACTAGTTGTTATTGGTATCCTGTGTGCCAGTTATTTTAGGTGCCGTTGCACATTTTTTTATTATTAGGTAGAGTTTTTGGCAGTTTTCCACTCTTAGTCAACAGGGGCTCCTATTGTCTTGTCTGTTGTTATTATGACCTTTGTTTGGTCACCGTTGGCAGTTAGTTTCTGCTATTTTGTCATTGTTGGTTTTGGCGGGAATCCGCTTGAGAGTTTACTAGGATTGCAAGTACACTACAGTTTTTTTTAGGAATATAGAAATTTATTGTGTCATTTACGGTTTCTCTTGTGTGCATGGGCTTTCTTTTCTGGTCTGTTTAAGTTAGAAGACCGAATTTCACTACACTGGGCTAGGCCCGTTTAAGTTAGAGGACCTAGTCCTCGTGTAACTCCTTTAGCTAGCTTTCTCTACAGCGGGCTAGGCCCGTTTAAGTTAGAGGACCTAGTCCTCATGTAACTCCTTCTCTTAGGGCTAGGCCCGTTTTAGTTAGAGGACCTAGTCCTCCTTCTTTTTCTCTTTTTCAGTCTCTCTGGGTTGGGTGTGTGTGTAATATGTCTAAGAAAAGTAAGGAGTATAAACCCTCGGGGTTCAAAAAGTGCATGAAATGCTCCCAAAAGATGTCCTTAACCGATGGCCACAGTAGCTGTGTCTACTGCCTAGGGGCCATCCACTTACAAGAGTCATGTTTGTTCTGCCATGCTTTCTCTCCTAGAGTGTTACAGGAGAGAAAGAACAAACCCATACTCAAGGGTCTATTGAAACCATGCTTTGAGGAAGCACTATCCAGTTCTTCGGCTTCCTCTAAATCTGGGAAATCAAAATCCTCAAAAAGGCCCTCTCCGGCACCTGCTGGTACCTTGGAGCCACCTCCTAAACAGTCGAAACCATCCAAATCTGCCTCCTCGACTCCTCAGCATTCGGAGCCGAAGGAGAGCATCATGGTGGTGTCAGAGTTGGTTACAGGTGTTTCGGAACCGATCTCTGAACCTATTTATACAGCAGTTGACTCTGCTACTTGGAGCCGGTCTGTAATCTCCCTACCGGTTTCCGTAACAATTAAGTCTCCAGTGCCCCCCAGGTCAAGATCCCCAACTATGTCTTCCAGGAGCTTTTCAGAAGAAGATGTGGACAGGGTGGTGCTGAGACTCCTGAAGTCGTCTGCCTTACCAAATTTATTGTTGGCTCCGACCCAGTCGGCTATGGAGCCACTTTGCCCAGCTTTGCTCTTGTCTGCTATTCCTCCTCCGAGCCATACTGGCCTTTCGGAGCCAGAGTGCTTGGTGCCAATGGAGGAAATGCCGGCTCCACCTCACCTTGTTGCTGCCTTGGAGCCGGGTTTGGCTCCGACACGTTCTGTGCCGTCCGTCGTGTTCAGGGGCCGAAGTCCGAGCCTTCCTCTCGGTGCTTCAGCCAGGGTGAGCTCGGACCCTGCATCTATCTTGGAGCCGACAGCTCTGGCGCCGACCCTCGTCTCTTCAGAGCGGGGGAGGTCTTGGGAGCCGGAGAGGTCAGCGTTTGAGATGATGAGGCGCGTGCTGTCTCATTCTCCAGCCGTTACCAGTGGCACCAGCACTTTTCCCCTGAGAGCACCCACTTCAGTCTCAGCCCCTACTCTCTCTGGAGACAGCAGAGGCCCACAGCCTCAGGAGCCATCGACTGGTGGCCCCCACTCTTCTGAGGCTTCCCCGAAATATCCTTCCAAGGAGTCTCCCCGGAAGAGTTTATGTAAGAGGAAACATATTAACTCCCAGGATGAGTCTTTGACATCGGACACTGACCTCGAGGAGTCGGAAGGGTCCCCCAAGTCGTCCTCTGATGATGTCTCCTTTGTGGACATTTTAGAGATCCTTAGGCAGAGGTGCGACTGGCCCACTGTTAACCCTTCTGATGAGGAGTTGGTGTACCTGAAGGCTTTCGGGTCTCAACCTTCTGCCTCTTGGATGTCTCCACCTTTTGACGAACTGATGGACCTAGTTAGTCGAAAGGTGTGGGATACTCCTGACACTGTGGAGCCAGTCCCCAGGAGACCAAATAAGTTCTTGTCTGCCCCTGCTGGTAAAGAGTTCTTGTCCAAGGGCGTTCCCGTAGATGCCATGGTGGTGGTGGTGGTGGCGGCCACGAAGAAGGAGTTAGCGGAAACTTCTTCATCTGTTCATCCGCCAAACAAGGAGTCTCGACAGATGGACAGATTTTGGAAGTGTATTTTTAGTTCAGCAGCCTTTACCCTTCGATCGCTGAACTATCTCACGCACTTCACGAGGTTGCAGAGGGATCTCCTCAAGGAGTTAGGAAGTTCCATACAAGGTGCGTGTACTGAGGAAGTTCCTGACAAAATTTCTACTCAGTTGTCCACCTTAAATTCTGTGGTTAACTCCTCCATGCGACTTATCTCTTATGCTGCGGATGGAGCGAGTAGAGCAGCAGGTTCCAGAGTTGCCTTGAGGCGCTACTCCTGGATGCGCTTGCAGAACCGTTCAAATTTACATTCACCAATGCCCCGTTTGATGGTTCCTCATTGTTTGGTTCCAAGATGAAGGATACACTCACTCGGTGTGAGCAAGAAGGAAAGGCGCTTTCTGCCATAGGAGTGCGTTTTACTGTCCCTTCCAGACCATACCCCAAAGGTCAAAGGGGCAGTAAAATGTGGTTCAAGAAATCCCAGAGGGTCTTTCCTGACACACAGGGTGAATCCTCCTTCAGAGGCAGAGGAGGAGGAAACGGCAGACGTCGCCCTAGAGGCAGGGGCAGTCCACAATACCAACAAGGCTGTGATTCCTTTCAAGGACGGTCTTATCAGCGCTCCTAATGTGGAGCCCAACTGCGCTTCTCTGGGGCCGGTCGGGGGTCGCATTTCTTTGTACCAAGAAGCCTGGCTAAATATCACCCAAGCCAAGAGGGTACAGAGAGTTGTTACCAGAGGCTATATCATACCCTTTTCCCTATCACCGTTTGTTCCCAAAAGGATCCCAGATGTACCACCCAATCACAGGGATCAGGCAACTGTGGAGATGAACAAGTTGCTCTTAAAAAGAGTTGTCCAGCCCATCCCAGCAGACCAGATAGGATCCGGAACTTACTCCAGGTTCTTTTTAGTTCCAAAACGAACCGGAGATTGGAGACCAATATTGGACCTCAGCAGATTGAAAGAATCAGTGAAGAAGGACAAGTTTCGGATGGTAACACTGCAGTCTATACTCTTGTTGTTAGGGAAAGTCTTTTGGATGTGCTCTCTGGATCTTCAGGATGCCTACTACCACATAAAAATGGACAAGGCGTCCAGAAGCCATCTACGCTTCCGGCTGGGAGCCAGTCACTTTCAGTTTCGCGTTCTGCCCTTTGGTCTCACCACAGTCCCCAGGGTGTTCACCAAATGCATGGCAGTAGTAACAACTCACCTGAGACGTCAGGGATTCCAGGTGTTTCCGTATTTGGACAACTGGCTCCTGACCGCCCCCACCAGGTATCTACTCCCCCAAAACAGGGACGTCACAATTCAACTTTGTGCTCAGTTAGGGATCTCCATAAATTGGAAAAAATCTGCATTATTGCCCTCTCAATCTTTGATTTTTATAAGCGCAGAGGTAGACACAGTGAACATGATAGCTCATCTCCCTGCCAAAAGGGCACAGAACTTAATCTCCCAAGTTCAACATTTTCTCCCGTTACGAAAAGTCAAAGCGAAGTGGGTTCTTCAGCTCCTCGGGACTATGGCTTCCGCAATTCTATTGGTACCAGTAGCTAGGTTTCACATGAGAATTCTCAAGTGGCTTCTGTCTTCCCAATGTCATCCTATCCTGCTGATGGAATCATGCAAGAAGCACCTTCGTTGGTGGATAGCTCCCAATCAACTGATCACGGGTGCCCCCTTTGCTCTGGCCCAACTCGTTGCCACTGTGACCACGGATGCCTCCCAGATCGGGTGGGGGGGCATTATCTCGGCAGGACTGTCCAAGGCACATGGCAAGAACACAAGGCTCATCTGCATATCAATGTTCTGGAGATGAGGGCGGTGCTTCTGGCATTGCAAGCACTTCAAGACCTTCTTCCTCTAGGGACAATTGCGATACAATCAGACAACATGTCGGTGGTTTGGTATGTCAACAAAAAGGGCGGGACCAGATCTTACCCACTCTGTCAAGAGGCCATGCGAGTTTGGGAATGGGCGATTTCTTCCCAGCACTTTCTGGTTGCAACGCACATTCCAGGGACGACCAACGTGATAGCCGACAAGTTCAGCCGGGCATAATGCCTCATGAGTGGTCTCTGAAACGGGAAACAGTGGATCAGGTTTTCCGGAAATGGGGACAGCCTTGCTGCGACCTTTTTGCCATCCCAGACAATACCAAATACAGCAGCTATTTTTCCCTCATTCCCCCTCCGGGGGAGTCTCCCAGAGACGCTGCGGCTCACGATTGGCCCATGGGACTTCTGTATGCCTTTCCCCCAATCCCTCTCATTTCCAAAGTGATTCAGAAAGCCAGTCAGCT
Organism: Protopterus annectens; assembly: GCF_019279795.1. NCBI lineage: Eukaryota > Metazoa > Chordata > Ceratodontiformes > Protopteridae > Protopterus > Protopterus annectens. The sequence continues at coordinate 1,475,738,240 of NC_056741.1, forward strand.
GGGAAGCAAGTTGATCCTCATTGCTCCTTACTGGCCTCATCAGGTCTGGTTCCCCTTCCTCGAGCCTCTCCTCCCGGACGATCCTTGGATTCTGTATCCAGCTCCATATCTATTGACACACATGTCGGGTACGCTATACCCCTCAATCCACACCCTCAAATTGACAGCTTGGCTGCTCCAGTTCCATCCATAGTCAGGCTTCATCATGCATCATCCTCAGTGTCACATATTCTTATGTCCTCCCATAAACCTTCAACTAGGAGGCTGTATGGCAGTAAATGGAAAAGATTTTCTATTTGGGCACAGAGAATGAATGTAGATCCATACACTGCTTCTATCCCTGTGATTCTGGATTTTCTTTCTGAGCTTTTTCAGCAAGGATCTGCTGCTGCCACTGTCAGAGTCCAATTGGAGGCGATTTCTTATTTTCACTTAGGTTTTCCAGATACCAATTTAATGTCTCATAAGCTATGCAAGATCTTTTTGAAAGGGGCCACTCTATTGAGACCACCTCTGCAAGAACCAGTGGCTTCTTGGGATTTAAATTTTGTGTTGTCCAAATTGACTTCTTCCCCCTTTGAATCTTCACACTCAGCTTCTCTAAAATTTTTGTCTTGGAAGACCTTGTTTTTGGTAGCTATCACATCAGCTAGATGGGTATCGGAGCTAGAGGCCTTGTCTTTTAAGCCAATGTATTTGATTTTTCACAAAGACAGGATGTCATTATGTAGTAATCCCTCCTTTGTCCTCAAAGTTTGTTCTAATGCTACCTTAAACCAATCAGTAGAACTCCCAGTTTTCTTCCCTAACCACTGTAATGCAGCTGAGTACCGTTTTCATCAGCTAGACGTTCATAGACAACTACGTTTTTATCTACAGCGGACTAAGGCTTTCAGGAAATCAGATCAGTTATTCATTTCCTTTTCTGACTCTAGATTGGGCTTACCAGTTTCTAAAGTGACACTATCTAATTGGATTTCCAGTTGTATAGCCTTTATCTATAGCTCGGAGGGCAAACCTTTACCCTACAGGATCAAGGCTCATTCTGCCAAGTTGCTGTCTACCTCTGCAGCCTTTCAAGCCAGGGTAACACTTGATAGTATTTGTGCAGCAGCTACATGGGCTACCCCTCACACTTTTATTACACAGTACAAATTGGATTTGGCATCCAGGGGTAGAGCATCCTTTGGCTTCATGGTGCTCAAGAGTATTTTCCAATGAGCCACCCAAGAATAAGGCGCTAGGGAACGCTGTCCCATATGTAAAAATGAAAGTGAGATCAGACTACCTAACACTAAGAAGTTATGTACTCACCATAACGTTCTATGTTGGTAGTCCATCTCACCCTTCATTTTTACCAACCCGTCCTTCTGCCCCCATCCTGGAAGATCTGGAAGTAATAATTTGTTTGCCCTTGGTTGGAGACCCGTTAGTATTGGTTGTTTTTATGGTTGTTATTCTAGTGAGCAGCAAACAAGATCTGGGGATTGTACTGGTGCACCATGAGATACCTGTTTAGCCACGAGCCAACCAGAAGTCTTCCAGCTTGTAAATTGGCCGATCCTCGGCTCCAAACCCATATGTAAAAATGAAGGGTGAGATGGACTACCAACATGGCACATTATGGTGAGTACACAACTTCTTATTTTCCTCATAACTTGTTATTCTTCAGCTCATGCCTTTTTTCAGTACCCACCAAGCCTCCCATATTACACATCATGTTGCTGATTATTTTGTAGGTATTGATCCCAAATGTGACTTTTTTATGCACTTTACTTCCTCCTCCTTCCGTTAAAGATCCCATGTCCATTTATTTTTTTTTGTTTTACTATGCACAATATATCGCCTCACAATTGTTTTGTCTTTGATTTCCGTTTTATTGTTATCGTCTTTTGACTGTCAGTAGTATTAGTTTTAGTAAAACCTAACTATGTCTTGGCAGTTCTAATCATAAACACCAACTTAAAAAACATCATCTCCTTAGTTTCTATAATTTGTTCCCCCAACATATGTATCAAAGCATTAGGTAAGGAGTCTAAAATCAGTCAACCCCATGCATTGCCAAAATGCACATTCCCAGTTTCCTCCTTTGCCCCCTTCACACTTCCAGTGCTTACCCCACATTTGGGAGAAGATCATCTGACGTTTATTTGGTGTACAAAAATTCCTGTGTCTATATTAGATAATCGAACTTTCAAAAGTTTGACTGTCATATGGTCGACACCATATGATCGAACTTTTAAAAGTTTGAATATCTAATAAAAAAAAAATAAACTACACAAATAACCTACCTGAACATTTTAAGCAGGGGGGCAAGCCCCCTTGCACCCCTCACGCGGGGAGCTGCACCCCCCCCCCGCTCTTTAAATATACGAACTCCGAGATCGCACTACAGTGCAGAAAAGGGAAATCTTCCCATTCTGCGCTGTACGGAGATCTCTGTTAAAACGTTCGAACTTTAAAAAAATTGAAAATATGGTGTTGACCATATGACAGTCGAACTTTTGAAAGTTTGATCATCTAATACAGACCCAAAATTCCTATACAGGCATTTCCCCTCAAGTATCCTGAACTGTTTGGACTATGTGTTGTATTTAGGTGATCTAGACATCTCTTCCCATTGTTCCTTTTTGTAATTTGCCTTTTCTCTTTTGCAGTCCTTTCTAAGCTCCTCATTTTGATTCTGATTGCAATCATCCAGAATCATATATTCCTCACTTGTTATCCTGTCCTTGATGTCAGCATCTCATCCTGGTTCTTCTAGAAATTCCACCAGTGCCATCTTTCTTTTATTATATATCTGTCTCACTTATCTGTAAATACTCTTCTGTCAGTCTGTGATGTGATAGTCACTAACCAACAAAGTCAAGTACTTGTGTGGCTTCCTCCCATTGTATTACTTTTGCTTCCTAATGCACCCTGGTTCCTTAGCTAATTACTTCCAGTTACTTTCTACTTCAAACTGAAAGTCATTGTGGGTTCTGATGAAGTCCTATGAAGGGTAAAGGATGAAAGTGCTTAACCTGTTGAGTTTGTTTGTTATATTAAAGTTTCAAGGTTTTTCCGATTTGTTTATGGACTGGTTTTTGAATTTTGAATATTATGCTAAGAAGTATGTGGTATACAGGTAATGGCTAAGTTTGGTGCACTGCGTGAGCTTTTGACTTTTCTTAAGATCCTAACTCTATAAACTATTCAACTCCAGTCACTCCCCTTGCAGGTAAACTTCATGAAAAACCCTTCTCATTCAACCAGAGAAACTTCCACTAAGCCACACCAACTCTCATTACCTCTAAAACTAAACTCCATTGCGCTGCCCAGGCATTCTCCTCTCAAGCACATTCTTTTTGGCAAACTCTCCACATTGATCCAAAGTAAATCAATATTAACTCCAAATTCAAAGTACAACTAAAAAGCACTTCATGCAAAACTGATACTCCTTCTTTTACATAGGTCATATCACCTAGCACACTATCCCTACCTCCTTCCACTTCTCTTCTCCGTCCACAGAATTACCGAAGCTTGACCCACTTTAGAAACTAATGTGTATATTATACATTACATCTGTCTGTTTACAAGAATGTACATGTACTGTTTTTTCTGTGTAACTAATCTGAAATGTTCTGTTTTTGCTTGCATTTCTGCCTTCTTTTATTTGTGAAATTTTTGTATTTTACCTTGCCTGAGCCTAAAATTGGTCAGTATTGATAAATGAACCCCAGTGAACAAATAAAAATGAATAAATAAATTCACCAAATAAAAATAAATAAATTCATCATGTTGTTCACCTACTTAGCAGACTTAGTCTAATTCACAGCCACACTCATGCTCTTGATTCTATGCATTCCCTTCACAGTTTATCCTTTAGAGCTTCTGGAACTTCCAGGGAGTATACACATGATATGCTATGATAAGGTAACTCTGAATGTGATGTACACCTGGCGAACATTCCAGACCAACAAATCTTCAAAATTATTCACCAAGCCATTGCATTTTCTCATATATGCTTTGGATCCTTTTCACATTCCTAAACCTTCTGGCAACCCAAAGGTACCAGTACTGAAGGAGTTTTTATTTTTGAAACTAAACGTTGGGTTTGTACTTGCATATATATGTGTGTTTGTGTATATGTTATGTTCTACATATATAAGCTCATGTACTCATATACATATATGTACAAGCTAAGCAATTTTTGGTGCAGTAGCAACACTTAATGACCTAACAAATAACTGACTTGCACATGAAAAGATTTGCAATGATTTATATTTGAACAGATACTACATAGCATTCTTGCTGTTTCATTGAGTTGTTCCATCTAAATCTTGCATAAATCCTCTTGCTTCATTATATTCTGATCATCACACCCTGCATGCTACACAGTCTTTCCACATTACACATAATAATTTTAGTAAGGAAGTAATTTTCATGGCTGTTTTCCTCCATAGGCATCTGTTTTTATTGTGTTTTTATTGTACTTTACAGTGTCTGAGTGATTTCTCTTACCACAGAGCTTGCATTACTGAACTAATGAAGAGTATTTTCTCAGTTAAGATTAGCAACCTTACCTTTTGCAAACCCTTTCAAATACTTGGTTTGCATTATGTATTTTCTCACTGTATTTACCATGTGTTCCCACTTTCTTTTTACATGTAAGTTTATAATGTACTATCTTTTTTGCTACTTAGTTAATTAGATTCAGAAATTAATGATTTTTTTCTCTAAACACGTTTATGGGTTTCTCAGAGCTACTGTATGTTTGCTTTCCCCAACACTTACTTACTACTTGATTTTGTGTATCATATCCAGTTTATTCACATGCCAGTGAATTATGCAACTACCAAACTGACTGCTGTACTTTATTGTGAATATATGCTTCCTTTGATAGTAGACATTATAGTGGAGTTAAAAGCCTCCCAAGTCATAGTCTGTCCTGAAAGATGAGGTCACTTTATTTATTTCATTTCCAAAAGCCAGATGCTGTGATCTGGCTGCATAGCAGAACAACCAGTGTTGCCTTGTCTCTTTCCCCATTAACAAGAACCCAAATACAGTTGCTGATTGAAGACTTAATCCATCTCCGTGTGGAAGTCTGATGTTCTTTGCCAGAACTGTGAGGAACATTCCGATTGAGAGGGAGCTGGAGACTTTTCTGACTATTTTAAAATGTTGAGTTCCTCCCCCATGAGTTATACATAAGCCTTATAACATTACTATACTGCACTGAACTATTGTGTGTCTTTATTTTGTGTTTTGTCCTTAGACTTGTATCACTTGATCTGAAAGTGTTTCCATTTTTAACTTTTTTGGGTTGGCCATACAGTTCTGTTTTACCCTTTCTAGAGTCAACAGTGTTGTTTTGGGGCAAGCTACAGCTTTTTATGCATTAAAAAGCCCATTCAAAATGGTAAATTTGCCACACACGTTTATGGTTTTATACCACTGTATCAAGTTTCAGAATTCAGGTTTATTTTGCCAGAGTTATTTAGAAGTGAAAAAATATAGCCGCAAACTTGAGAAAATATTGTCCCTTTTCGACTAAATGAAAGAGGGGTAGTAGGACCATAAGGAATAAAATTCTAAACTCAAATAGATGATGGTGGCCAAGAGAAGGATTACAAACAAACAAATACAATATTTTTAACCATAAAAGAAAAGACAGATACAATGCAGTACCTTTTCAGAGGTGACCTGAGATCAATGTTTAGTTAAGTGAGTTCCACAAAGTCACACAGTAGGCAAACAGAGTCTGTTATCATTCCTAGAGCTGCTGCAGTATCTAAGTATAGTAACACATAGTCTTAAACGTCTGTGCCAGAATAAAGTGGCCTACTGTGGGAATGGGGCTTCATGGTTACTGGGACAGTGAGGCCAAAAATATATATAAAAGTCATAAATTGTAATTCTAAGTGGCTTTGGTACTTGTGAAAATGAAAGCCCTAGGTTCTGACTTTATAAGCAGTCTTGAAGGTAGCATCTCTGTGTAGATGTAGTTAAGTAGTCATTTTGTCAGTAACAGTAAGTTACAAACAGAGTCTGCATGTAAGCACCATTTGACTGGTGTTAATTTGTTCATTGTTCACTTGACAGATAATCTGCATTTCTGGCATCCTGTTAAAACTGGTTTATGTGGTTTAAGTAATATTGATTTTAATCACTTTTTTAAATAATGATTTTTCCGCAATACAGGATTTTTATGCTTAGACCAAATGTTCTTCATTGCTTATCCAATTAGTAGTTCCCCATATAGACGAGACGTGAAACAGGCTCAGTGAATGACCTATATTTACTCAAGCAATTGATAGCAGTCCTTTAGAAGCCTTGCCTGCTTTGAAATTTTGTTCTCTTATTAGGGCACTGACCAGCATTGGGAATCCTGTGATGGGGACACCCTTAGGGACCTTTTCCTGCTCCGCCACAGTAGTGCTGAGAAGGCTTTTAGCCTTATCATTCCTTCTTCACCCCTTCCAGTCATGTGGTGCCTGAGGCCCTGTTTGAACTCTGGTCAAAAGCAGCAGAGGCAGATGCCTTGCACTTATAGACTGGCATAATTCCACTATTGATTTTAATCCTCTGTGTTTCTTAGGAGAATTATTCCTTATGTATTCGACCATTTGTTATAAGAAATACACTTCTTCATACCACACTTGAGTTATCTTTTCTTTATTTTAACTTTTTGCTGTTTTGTTTTTGTATTTTTTTTGCCTGAAAGATGTTGTCCTGTTAAGACTGTTTTAAATTCCTTTGAGGTACTTGTACATTTCTTCCATTCCGCCTTCCTTGGTACAGTTCTTTAAATTGTATCGATGACATGCACAATTGTTATAATGGTGTTGTGATTATCCCTTTATCATCTGAAGTTGTCCTGTGATCAATGTCTTTTAGGCATTTAAGTGTGTTGGCTTCCTACAGTCTGAAAATGTCTAATATTGTAGTAGAGGAAAGGGCTAACTGTGGCAGCATTAATTTATTTATTCAACAAATAAGCCATTGATTTTATTTTGCCCTTACATGGGCTAGAACCTATTGCAGTTTTATTTATACCTGATCCTTATTGATTTCTGGTGACTAGATTCCACATATGTTACTGTTTCTACCCAGTGTTGTTCCCCTTTAGCAAGCGAGGGCTAATTTCTGGGATCCTTCTTTGATGTAATAGAGTTGGTCTGAATGCTGTTTGTATAACATATTTACTCTTACACTCTTTCTGCTATATGTGTACTGACAACCTGAGCATTGATGGATTTATTCTCACATATAATGCACTGCTGGGGTTAATCCCAGTAACTAAGTGTCCCAGTTTTCCGCTGTATCCCTAGGATATGGTACAGTGGTAGAATATACCTCTCCCTTTAGGGGAGGAGAGGAAGCAGATGCTTTTCTCTTGATCCCTCTCTTTCTCCCTCCAGATAGACTTGATGTACTAGTCTGCCAATCAATACCAGACTATCGGCTGCAGGACCAGGCACTCTGTTCCTGTGCTATCAGGACAGTTTCTGTTTTTCTTCGGTTATTTATTAACCCCTGTTGATTGCTAACCATTAGCTTTCCTGTGATCAGAAGTCATCATAATAGACATCAGGGTTTACTTGTGATGACCTAACACCCCCTACTCATCATGACTGACATGAACCATTATTGACATGAAGGCCACACATTCCAAGAGGATTTCTGTTTCACAGGTTGGCAGTACTACATGCATATTCTCTGTCTGCATGTTATACATTGTATTTCTACATTTTGTGTAAAATCCTCCCTTGTCCTAGGATAGGCACTCATTCCCTCCCCGTTTTGGCATGCTTCTCCATTACAAAGCTTAGATTATCCAAGTAATAACTGGAGCTCCATCCCACTGTGCCTTCAGTCCAGCTTTCTGTTTAGTTTTGATCTGCAGATAAATTTGTTTATACAATATGCAACTTGACACATGGTGAATGTGTAATCTGTTAACTGAACTATTGCACACGTTGTATGAGATGTTAATTGATATTGTGATTTTTATTTTCCTAGAGAAATGCATCTGAATGGAAACCAGAGATGAAGATCCCAGCTGAAAGTGATTATGCCATCCTTAGCGGACTGGACTGGAGTGCAGAATATGAAGTTTACGTGATGGCAGAAAACCATCAAGGGAAGTCTCAGCCTGGATTCTTAGTCTTTAGAACTGCCTCTGAACCTACTGCTATACCAGGTACAGTACAGTTCCATTTCTTCTGATGCCATCTGCTTAATTAACGCATCAATGCTGCATCCCCCGATCTGTACGCCATGCCCCATGTAACTTTTTAAAAATGTTGGCTTTTCACAGAATAAGCTTAACCTTATCTCTTTGGCTCTAAGGTGTTTCTGTTGCCTAATGGTAGAACACAACTGCAGTCTTAGAAAAGTGGCTATAGTGAATGTAGATATTGGCTACTTTTATTATCTAGGCAGTTATGTCTGTGCTGAATTAGTAACCACTTGGTTGTGATTAATTAGTCTGATGTTGAAGGAAAAAAAGATAACACCCGTTGACAAAATTCCATAATGATGATTTCTTAGTAATTTTGGAAATCTGTCCAAAGCAGCTGATCTCTGATATTGCTGATCAGAATTAACATTATGCCTCTTTTCTGAAATATTGTATAAAAGAGTCCCCTTTTTTGATTTCCAGCAATGTCTTGAAAACATATTTTGAGTCACAGGGGGATTTCAAAAATAAATAAATAAATAAATAAATAAAATAAAGCAAATAAAAAAAACAGTCCAAGTAAAGAATTACAAAAGGTGATATATTTAAGATGCCGCCATGCATGTTTTGCTCAGGATGCAGGAACTGTGGTGGAAGGCTGGGTATGACACAGCAAAGTACAAACAGAAAGAGGGTGATACAAAGTGACTTTATTACTGTGTTGCTACAAGAGAAGCCTCTAGGTTTGGGGTATATTGTTTGTAGATGGATCTAATCACAAAACAATTCCTTTCATATTGGTAAAATTCCAAATTAAAAAAGTACATGTTTTATACTTTAAATAAGGCATTTTGATTTGCAGGGAAATACTGCTATGTTTGACATATTTATTTTAGTCACACTTTAAATCTCAAACCCTGCTTGATACCTGTTACAGCTTTTCTTGGGGATGCAGCAGAGAGTGCTGTGCTCTTTGCATGGCAGTGCTTTGAGTGAATTAACCGATTTGTTAATACATAACTAAAATAAATTCTTAACTAGCCGATGCTTGGAGCATGACTGAGAGACATGTGCTTACCCATATCTTTATTTGCCAGAAAACCTTTGTTATAATAACAGTAACTGAAACAAGATAGTGTTTCATTGACATCTGCAATGCATTTCCAGTGCTTACTGTGCTTTTCTGTTTATTTCTAAGTTTGAAGGACAACTTTAACTCATTTGTTGCTAGGGGTGCTACCTTGGTGTAGAGTTCAGTTCTGATCAGCAGTACTTAAAAGATGGGAAAGGCAAAATACTCAGTGGTATGTCGTAGGTTCAGGTTTTTTTTATCTTGCCCTGATGGTACTTAAAGGAACACTGTAGTCATATAATTTATATGAACCCATTTTTCTTCTAAACCAGTAACTCTTCCTGACTATAAATTGGGTGTATGTTTTTTTTTCTTCAGTTTGGTTTCATCACATTATGCCAGTGCTGGTTCTCCATTTTATGGTCAGTGAAGTGTATTTATTCCTGCGACTTATATTAGCATATGAGACCATACTGCATTAGCATCCATTAGATGGCAGATTTTCAAGACCAGCCCATACATGGCCCAAGAAATGCAATATCTGTGTGCTGTATTTTGAAGGATGCAGATTTTTCCCATTACTTGTGAGGCAGTTTGCAAAGTTAACTCAAAGAACATGCTGTGTTGTGAGTATTTTCTTGTACATTAGTTTCTTTCTTGAAGTTTTAAGTAAAGACACATGATCATGCCATGGAGTATTTATCGGTGAACATGGTCTCATAATTTAATGTAGCTGTCAGTGTACCTTTGGCACCAATGACTGTGGATTCCAGTGTATAACTACACCTTTAAACACAGGTGTAATGAAGGCTAGATATAAAGAGTTGACTGTTGATGACAAAATTTGTAAGGTAAGGGTGCAGAACTGATTTTAATTCCATGCCTTTACTTGAGTTTATAAATTGGCTGACAAACAGATTATTTGAAATGTGTTGGAAATGCTTGTCACACTGAACAGAAGTTGATGAGTGGCAACAGCTTTTATGTTCTGACATCCCACGTCCACTTAGTCTTGGGTTAAAGTTGGGTTAAAGTGCTGTAACAGTGGCTCCTGTATGAGGAATTGTATAATTATGTGGAAGCTTGATTGTTGAGATTTAATTCCATTGTAGCACAGGACTGCAGACTGCAGCAGGTAGTTACTCCTCAGATCTCCTGTGCACCCTTACACCAAGGTGTACCCTGGAGCAGCATGTGGAGACGGTGATATGATATGTGGTGATAGTGAAGGGAGGTATTACATTATACCTCCTTCTTGCCATGTGTGGCTGGGGAGTAGTTTATGAAAAAGTCAGTCTTACACTGTCAGGTACTGATACATTAGAATACAGTTTGATGGTTTTGTACTGGCACAACGTTCTAGATTACGTCTTTATGACAAAGGAGAGCTGGTTATTGAATATTACCATGTACTGGGTTTCAGTGATGTGAAGTTTTGTGTAAATACTGAGCAAACTGGTTTGTTGAAGGGTAGGGGTAGCCTACATTAACTTCACAGATTACAGTAGGTTTAACAGAAGGCATTTAATTTTGGTCTACAGCTCCTTGAGTAGCATTAAGTGCTGCTGGTAGTTTTAACATTAACATATTGTCACAGAGTTAGTACTGGATATATTGGTTTACTGTTGCACGTAAATGTTGCAAGATCCAACCTGAAAGTAAAATTTTCTGTATGGGAGCTGCTGAATTAAGGACTGGGTAACTCAGGGAGGTAAGGAAGACTTTAGTTTGGTCCTCATTTTAAAACAAAGCTTGACTAGTGTTGGTAAATTCAGATTCTGACCCTTTTTTGCAGGGTATAGACTCCGTCAGTACGCACTTCAGGGACACAAGTATGCATTTTGGAGTAAGTAAGTAAGTGTGGTACACTGATTTTCATATTTTAGTTCAATAAGGGATACAAGTATGAATTGATTTCATCAAGAGCTATATGTTTAAATTAATGAGAAGGGTAGCCTTATGTTATTATATTTTATTTCATTTGCTTGTTGTCTAGATTTAATCGCTGCAGTTAACTTAAACTATGATGTCATTTTTACTATTTCAGCTGTGAAGTCTTCAGATGTAAAGGCAACAGAAAAATAAACTTAAATGTTTATAGTTTAGTGCTTTTCTCAGAAAAGCAAGCAGAGAACTGTACCAGTGGTCAGGGTAGGATGGAAAAGGTGAGAGAAATGGAGTTGAGAACTTTTTTGGGTAATAGTGATCACGCTATTGTATTGTACACAACTATGATACGGGCTGTTAGAAGGAAAACAAAACTTTTGTGTGGGACTGGGGGTGCATTGTTGAAAATGAATAACGTGGCTGAGAAGAACTTAGGTGACTGGGGAAGAGAAAGTGAAAGGGATGAGCATTTTGTGGAAGACCATAAAAACTGATTTTCAAGGATGTAGAGGGATGGCTTTGTTGGAGGGAGAAGGTGAAAAATTGGGAAAGGAATGGCAGATGGAATGCTGAGTAGAAATTTACTGTTTAAATGCTCAGGATGGCTAAAAAAGGTGAGATAAGACTCCTTTGTCTTCTACCTTATAACGTTCTTCGTGATGTCAGTGTGTGCTGTAATAAAGCACCCTGTCATGTGCTCTTCCTTAGTGATATCCCATAAACAAGCAGTACAGAAAGATAAACTATCAGGAAAGATGTTATACTTGACAGGTGCAGCAGCCACCATAGAGCGAGTGGTGTTTGGTCAAAAAGTCACACTGTTAAAAGGAAAATTGTCAACTTCTTTAATCGGTTAGTTTTTTTGTTGAGTGCTTTTGGGAATGGCTGCTATGCTTTTTAGTACAAGATCTTCAAACAGTGGAGTAAGGAGGTTTCTCTTTCCCTACCGTTCTGTGATCTGATTGTATGTAGGTTTCTCTTTCCCTACCGATGTGCGATCTGATTGTATGTGTGAATATATATATATATAATATATATATATATATATATATATATATATATATATATATATATATAAAATAGCAGGGGTGTATATTTCCCACATGAAGGGTGGAGGGGGGCTTGCTTCCCTGCAAAAAAGCTTGTTTTAGAGTTTTTTGCTGATGATACAGTCTGTCAGTGTTTTTGTTCAATGGTATATGTCTCGATGGTAAGTTTTGTTGATGAAGAATAATTAACTGTCAGGAGTAGGAGGATAACCTTTGTACGAGAGATAGAATAGTTGACTAGCAGAGTATCATTAACTGACTAGACTGAACAGTGAATTGAGTGAACTGAGTTGTGGTAGAGGGGAATTACTTTTTTATCTGTAACTGAATATGTATATTAGCAGCCAGGTGCCAGGCAGGGAAGTGATAGTTTGTAATGCCAGAACAGGGCTTGGCATGGGTGCTGGGACCTGTAAATCTAGGAACATTTATGAAAGACTGCTAATGAGTGGACATTGTATGGTATGAGACCTCTGAACTCATGGCATATTAACTGTGTGTTGGAATTTTCAACTTGGCAGGGAAACTTATAGAGGACCAAATGGTGTTTTGGCCAGACATGTGAATCAGTGGTGGGTATGAAGGTTGGAGAGACCCCAGTCATCACAGTTGCAGTTAAAATGTTGATCACATAGAAATAGCTGTTGCTTGAGCTGTAGGGAAAGCCTGACTTTCAGTTTGTATTTCATTCTTTCTTTTTAAAGTGTAATTATTGGGCTGACATCAAGGAAAGAACTTAAGTTCATCTAAGTCCGATTCCTCCTGTAATCAATCGAGTTACTTCCTTTATTTGATCCAGTATTGGTCCCAGAGTCTACAGCAATTTCCATCATACCACCTTATTAGGAGGCAAAAGCTGTGGGATATGGTGGCTATATGGTGCTTTCCTCAGCCATACTAGGGCTTTTTTCCCTCAGCTGTCTGTCTTACCTTTTCTGGCTTCACTCCTGTATTGTGGCTCAGGTAAACTAGCATACCTTTCTGATGCTGGAATCATGGGAAATTGGAAAGTGACCCTTACTGTGGCTTGTACCACAGGCTTTAGTATTATCTGCTGTAATTGTGCTGATGCTATGTATAGGGCAAAAGGCTCAGGAATGTCCTTGTGCCACATGATGTGGCTCAGAATCATCCTTTAATGTTAAGATGGCTGTCCTGAATTAACCCTTTGTTGGTTTACATATTCTTTGGTTTGACTTTCCAGGATTTAACTGAAGAGTTTCCGAACAGAAAAAAATGCATTAGCCATAGTGTAGGCTCACTCTCTCTCTCCCTAATTGTCTCTTTCTCCCTTCTTTTAAACTGTCCCAGTTCTTCAAGAGGAATCCCTGACAGAATGAAGATGGCCTCTAGAAGTCCGGAAGTGTTGCTTCTCTTGCCTCTGTTACCTTACTCCCCAAGGACAGGCACTACCTGTATGGGGCCAGATGTCTGAGTACTACCCAGCTTCTATCACCATCACCAGGGACTAGTGGAAAGCCATGACATACAACAATTAGCGTGTTACCCCACCAAATAAAAAGGCTTCTGGAAGCCAGCTAAAATCTTCCTTCATAGCAAGCACTGCTTGGCAAGTCAGGGACTGTGTGACGCATGACACATGGCCTCAGCCAGATGTCATTCTTGCAGTAGATCAAGGATGCATCTGTACTCTCAGAATGGGCAAACCAGCATCAGACACAAATGCTTCCCCACCCCGGCTAGCTCATTTATTACCTGGGCTGCTAGTTCAAAATCTCACGCCTGTACACCACAAATTTATTTAAATAAAAGCAGTAGTATTCACGTGACATGTATGACTGACCATGTGATGTTAAATGTTAAACATCAATAGTGCGATAAAAGATGCATGATAGTGGGATAATCGTGCAGTGGCCAAGTGTGTGTGTCAGTGTAATTAGTTAAATTGCATATTGGTGCTGTTGTAAATTTATCCGTATTGGGATTTGCAGTAGCATCAGCAGTGATTGCAGTAACATTACAGCCTGAATTCAGTATCAGTACAGCATGACACAATGAAATAAATCGCATACGAAGCAGTGAGCAGTTAGAGTTTGCAGTGGGTGATGTGGCAGTGAGCAGTTAGAGTTTGCAATGGGTGATGTGGCATTGCATTTGCACTTAGTTTTAAAGCTGCAGCCTTGGTAATTAGTGGCTTTAGAAGAATTGGAAGTAATTTGTCCATGTCATCTTTGGTAGTTTACACTAAAATTTGATACACTTTTAGTTTTTGCAGTGCATATGTTGTGATGATGTAGTTCTATGTGTAGGCATCAATTTTACCAGTGATATTATACTTATAAACACTTGGTGAGAAGGCTGTTAGGTTTTAGAGTCAGGTGTGCCAGTGCAGAAGAAGGAAGTAAACGTAGTGTCAAATATGACAAGTTTTCTAATTAAGGAAAACAAGTTAGTCTAATGGAAAGTGTTCAGTACCACTCAAATCCATACTGGGGCTTGCCCAAATGAGAGGTAATGTTGTCCTTTGAAGTACTTTATTTAATACTTGCCCATCCTCTGACAATACCTTTTTTAGCTGTCTACTCTTTCATTTCATCTGTTTTGTTTTTATACATTTAGGCATATCATTCCCCTTTAACCCCAACATTTGACCTGTCTTGCTTAATGGAGCTGCTGAGCTTGCTTGCAACTCTATTTTACCCATAACTTCTATTCTATCTTTTGTATTTTTAATTTACTAAGTTACATTTACTTTAGCTCTTATATTAGCTGTGTTTATGACCTGTCTTTTTTTTCTTTTTTTATCTCTCTCTCTTTTTTCTTCCTTTCCCTATCACACCCTGATATTCAACTTGGACTTCACTGGAACATCCACAACAATGCATGCATCATTCTTTACTTTTTTTTTTTTTTTTTTTTTGGAATCATCCTTTGGCACTTTCAGAGACTTTGGGAAGCTCATCAAAATCATTTGCTTTTGTGTCTTTGTTCCTTTCTGCACTGACTGTTCTTTTGCTGTCTTGAAATAGTAAATAAAAAAAAAAGCCTGCTGTTTCATATAGGACAAAAATTCAGTTTTTGTATGCCTTTACTGTCCTTTAAAGATAACACCACTGTACTTATGTAAGAGGGTTTATTGTTTGTTTGTTTTTTAAACCAAATGTTTTGTATCAGAGAGAAATGTTTTAGGGGTTTGAATACAATGTTCTGTTCATGCTTCTGGCAGTTTTTCCTTCCCTTTAACGATAAATTACAAGTACTTGAAGCTGGCTTCTCCTACCTGCTCTGATGGTTTTACAGCACTGCCCAGCGACTGCAGAACCTCCTTTTCAAGGGATACAAGTGATATTGCCATCCTCCAATAACTACTGTATCTCTGGGGTATACCTTAAGTTTGTTAAACCTTGTTTTGTTTCAAGTTTTTGATTTCTTTTTTTAACTCTTTCATGTACATGGGAGAAGCTGAGGTCTCTTCCTAGTCTGAAACAATGCTTATACAGATGAGATGAGTCACACACACATGTGTGTGTGTGTGTGTGTGTGTGTGTGTGTGTGTGTGTGTGTGTGTGTGTGTGTGTGTGCGCGCGCTGCCTGCCTCTGTTCAGCTTTTTTTGTCTTTCTCATGTTTCACATTCTCTCTTTCCTGAATTACTTCCAGAGATCATTCAAATAGCTGGGATTTTCAAGTCATGTCTAAGTATGCCTGCTATGGTTCTGTGAGGGGGGGAGAGGGGGGGGGGTTGACACCCCTGCCACAAAAGCTGCATCTTGGGAGAAGGCCTGGGATCATAGCTGTCTTTTAAGGATGCAAGGAGGGGGCACACTAGCTGGGTATAAGGAAGCATGCATGCAAAGGGTTAGTGTAGTAAACACTGCACCACACTTTCCAACTAGTGCGAGAGGGGGTTGTTAAAAGCATTCCAGAACACTCTTAAACCCCGATGGATGACAGCTGTTGTCTCTCACCTCCATCTCCCTGTGTCTTAGAATGCTGAGGCCTGAGGAAGCGTATAGATCCGTAGGGAATGGGGTTTTGATGACCATGGGTTGGGGAAACATGAGCCTTCAAAATGTGTTTAAATGAATAAGAACATTTAAAGATTCTTGTGTAGATCATCAGATTTGCTTGTCAGAGCTGAGACTAAGCCAGATCACTGTAAGCACGTGGTTTGTTTCACTTTGGTTTGTAGTACCATTCTTTATGAAGCAGTCTTAAGGCTTTGCTGTGTTCCATGTCAGCTACAGAGAAGAGTTTTTTTCCTGGAGTAGAGTAGAGGGTGACAGTAGACATCTTTAAATGTGAGTTTTAAGAACTCTGCTTGCACCTGATAAGAGTTTTGAGTGCTTCAGGATATCAGGGTGCTAAATTTCTGCTGATTTAGTGGTTGCAGAGCAGAGGCTTTGGTTGAAGACATGCAGTTTGCCAGAGGTTTTCATCTTGCATTTTCCAATCATAGTGCATGACTGGGAAACTGATTTGACACTGTTGTGAGCTACTGTAACCATGTTACTGTAAAGGGTGGGTGGTTCCCTCTCAACACAGCTGAGCAGAAGTAGCAGAATGGGATTCTTATGCTCCCTGGCACTTAGGTTCCATTCACTTATCTTAATTTCATTCCACCATATTGTTCAGTGCTTCTAGGCATAGCAGTGTAACGTCTAGATTTCATTTAGACAAACTGTTTCCTTTCGATAAAGAGGTTGAATCTTCCACATGGTGACATTTTTAGAAGTTCATGTAACTGCAGTCTTTGCCAGTACAGGGCTACTCTTCTGAGTTGATATGCTCATACTGTTACCCAAGTTGTAAAAACAGTCATATCTTACAATTATGACAGTACAAATTGACAAAGGCCCGTAAAATAGAGGATAAATAATATGAGAGTTCATTAAAATAAAAATGTACGAAAGAGATTTGCAGTGTTAATGTGATATTCAGAAAATATATCAAAATTTAAAAACATGTACTACAACAAAAATCTTTACAGTCATTTCTGTTGTACATCAAACATTAGTACAAATGGTCTGGAACAGTCATTCATGCAGGAGTGTTAAACATGTCATTGTATTAAGACACAGTATTTATCAATCAGGCTTTCCTCTGACTGACGGTAATGAGTTTGACAGCTGACAGTCTTTGTTTTTGAAAACAGTGTCTCCATTGTTGTTCTGGAAGTCAGTGAACATTAAGAGAAACAATGTATTCATACTGCTGGCCATTAGTCTTTTATTATGTCCTTTAACATCTGACCTTTTTGAAACACACCATCTGACCCAGTAGCTTTCCACCTGCTGCTTCAGTCACATGAGGACAATGACTGGTCAACTAACTGGCTGCTGGTCGAGTCTCCATCTTTTAGGAAGGCATTGTCTGGCTTTTCTGGATAAAAATACTGATTTAAGAGCCAACATTTGTGTCCAGACCTTTGTCACCTTCTTTAGTTGTATATATTCCATGTACTGACTTTGAAAATGTTCATTTCTTCCTGATTTGGGATGTTTTGAGTTGCAAGACATTGATGTTTGCTCATCCATTCATTTTTGACTCAACGGGTTCCTGTGATGGATACTGATGTTTCCTGAACTTGCATGTTTTATTCATGTCTTTGCTTCATTTTTGTTAGCTGTATACGTCTCCCTGAACCACGGGTTGTCTAAAAGGCCAACTCAGTAATAATAATGCACAGCACAAAGCTTGGGGAGAGGTTTAATGTAGGCAACTTGAACTTAAGCAACCTGTTTTTGGGATGTAGTTAGGGGAGTCGTTTTTCATTGCAAGCATCAGAGGTGCAGTTTTGTTCATGACTTGTGGAGATCTGTCTAAGAGGTTATTAGCAAGCATGTTTATAGCCTACACGCTTCACCAAAGAGCTTTCTCCTTCATTCTGCCTTAGTTAAAATCATCAAAGTTTTGGAGTGGGGCGGCCACGGTGGTGCAGTGGTTAGCATTGTCGCCTCACAGCAAGAGGTTCTCTGGTTCGATCCTCGGCTGAGGTACCTTCTGTGCGGAGTCTGCATGTCCTCCCTGTGGTCGCGTGGGTTTTCTCCGGGTGCTCCGGTTTCGTCCCACATCCCAAAGACATGCTGTAGTTGGATTGGACACTCCAAATTGGCCCTAGGTGTGAGCATGTGTGTGTGTGTGTGCCTTCCGTGGAAGGTTGGGCGCCGGGCTGGCAACTCGACACCGTAAAACTCCACTGCCAATCATGAGTGGACAGGTGATCCGCTGTGGCGACCCCTAACCGGGAAAAGCCGAAAGAAGAAGAAGATGATCAAAGTTTTGGAGTGAAGGAAGTGTGCTTTTCTTAATCAAAAGAAGTTGCAGGAAATGCTGCCTAATTTTAAGGCCTTCCTAGAGTGTACACTTCTGATCTTAGGAGAATTGGCAGCTTTAAAGCCTTTCCACAGTACAGACTTCTCCTCTTGGTGCAAGTGGCAGCTACCTTGTTTATGAGGAACAGTTATCTTCAGAAAGCGTGGGGAATCAGTCAAGTGACTTCCAGAGGGTGGGTGTATGAGATTGTCACCCTGAAAGAGTACAGATTTACCAACCCCTGTCTCTGATTTCTTATTCTCAAGCATCTCCAATTGTTGGAGGCCAAATTAGGATATTAGGGTACAGGTATCTCAGTGTTGCTTGGCCTCAACATAATTACCTGTTGCATTACAACTGGATGCTAGTTCCCAAGCCCTATTAGATGGCTGTGTTTGGGCTATGCTTCCAAGGAAGAGAGTGCCTTTTTCAGCTGGCCAGTGTAAGAATTAGATACTGCCTCAAGAAAATGGTCAGTCACAGAAGCAGTGCACCTAGATTAATGGTTTGGCCACCAGGGGGCTGGCCACAGTGGAAGAGGAGTAACTAGGTAATGCCTGTCAAGGTAAGGGATGGAGAATGAATCCTGAGAGTGGTTTGCCCAGCAAGAATCCCCTGTGGTGACCAGAGACCTTGGATGAAGCTGGTCTCTTCACATTCATTGCAGCTACTGTGGAAGCGCTAAGACCTCACTTTTTTGTAACATCACTACTTTAGCCATCCTCAAATTTTTCATTACCACCCTGGAGTACAAAGACAGTGCAGCTTTGAAAAGAACCCTTCCAGCATTTCAGAAAGCTTCCTCAGTTCTCTCATCTTAGTGTCAATACTTCTTCACTCTTTAGCACCCCAACCTTGTTATGTACTTCTTCGCTGGTCAGTTCCTCATCTTTCGACCTCTTCCCCATTCCCAGCAGCTTCCCCTACCATGCTGGGGTCTTACCGTCATATTCAGAGTAGAGACTGTTATGTGCTTTCAATTCTCATGGGACACTGGTAACTGATGATGTTCTGTAGTCCTATCTCGCCTTCATTCTTACATATGGGTTCGGAGCCGATCCTCGGCTCCGACTCGGCCTACTACAAGCTCAAAGTCTCCTAGTTGGCTTGTGGCTAGGTAGGTATCCCATAGTGCACCAGTGCAATCCCCAGATCTTGTTTGCTGCGTCTACGTGTTCAGATGTGCTTCTTGCTTGGCCATGGCCAAGTTCAAAACTTTTTCTATTATTATTACATTACTGTTTACCTATAGCGTTTATCTTGTTCCAGATAGAGTTTAGTAGTTTTGGAAGTAGTTTTCAGACCTGCTAGAGTGTTTTTAACTTTAAATTAGTTAGTTTTTGAGAATTGGTTGGCCGTTGGCCCTTGTTGTTCTCGGTTTGGTATCCTGTGTGCTAGTCTTCTAATTAACGTTGCGCGTTTGCGCTTATATTTACTATATATTGTGTGCAGTGTCTCTTGTTTATTAGAGAGTTAGACATTTTTGATATTTAGATATTTAGCTTGTGTGTAGGGTCATTTGATAGTTTTGACCCTTTTTCTATGACTTAGCCTTTTGAGCCGTAGATTTCTAATTGAGAAAGTTAAGACTCTTAGATATTTTGAAATTTAGCTTGTGACAGTGTCATTTTGATAGTGTCTGACCTTCTTCTACAACTTAATCTTTCTTCCTAGGTCCGTTTAAGTTAGAGGACCTAGTTCTCTGCCTGTTTTCTCTTTCTCAGGGCTAGGCCCGTTTGAGTTAGAGGACCTGGTCCTCGTGTGTGTGTGTGTGTGCACGAGTGTGGTAAAGGCTAGGCCTGTTTAAATTAGAGGACCTAGTCCTCGTTGTGTTTGGGTGTTCCTGCTTAGCTAGTTATTATGTCTAAAGAGTCCAAAGACCACAAACCTTTGGGTTTCAAAAAATGTGTAAAGTGCTCCCAGAAGATGTCAGTTACAGATGGCCATAGTAATTGTGTTTATTGTCTCAGAGCCATTCATTTTCAGGAAACTTGTTTGTTCTGCCATTCCTTCAGCTCCAGAGTTCTCCAGGAGTGGAAGAACAAGTTAATTTTGAATGGTCTCCTCCAGCCTTCCTTCGAGGAAAACTTAGCCAGTTCTTCTTCCTCCTCAAAATCACATTCTTCTAAAAAAGAGAAGGTTAAGGCGGCCAAGAGGCATTCTCCGGTGCCGTCCAGTGTATCGGAACCTCCTCCAAAGCTAACTAAGCCAGATAAGACTTTTACCTCCATTGTTCCACTGTCCTCAGAGCCGATCGAGGTTGTTGGTATTGGCACTTTAGTTTTGGCCCCAAGCATCTTGGAGCCGACTACTGAGAGACTTCATCGGAGCTGGTCTAGAGATCCCTTGCCGGTCTCCCCAACCTTAAGCTCTGCAAATCTTCAGAGGTCCAGATCCCCCACACTGTCACCCAGATCCTCCAGGAGCCTGTCAGAGGAAGATGTGGAGAGAGTAGTGCTTAGACTCCTGAAGTCATCTGCCTTGCCAAAAATGTTGTTGGCTCTGACCCAGTCGGTTCCGGAGCCACTTGAGTCCAACCCCCCTGTTGTGGTTCCTCCTCCGAGCCATGCCGGGTTTTCGGAGCTGGAGTGTTCGGTACCACTTGTTGTGGAACTCTCAGTTCCAGCTCCCCTCGAAGCTGTCTCGGAGCCGAGTTCTCCACCGACACCTTCGGTGCTGTCCATGGTGTCTATGAGCCGAAGCTCACCGGTCAGCCCCGACAGGGACACTTTGATCCGAACCTCCTTTTTTCTGAGTCTCCCTCTCGGTGCGTCGGCTAGGATGAGCTCGGACCCTACATCCATCTCGGAGCCGATGGCTCTGGAGCCAATGACTTCCTCCATCTCCTCGGGGCTGAGGAGGTCTTCAGAGCCAGAGAGATCTAACTTCAAGATGATGAGGAGTGTGCTGTCTCACTCAGCTCCACTCAAGGGTACCAACACTCTTGCCCCTCGGGCACCGACCTCTGTCTCAGCACCTACTCTCTCTCTCTCTCGACAGCAGAGACCCGCAGCCTCAGGAACCTCTGGTTGGTGGCCCCCAGTCTTCCAAGACCTCCCAAGAAAATCCTTCTGAGGAGCCCCCTCGGAAGAGGACATGCAAGAGGGGGCATGTAGACTCCCAGGATGAGTCCATTACCTCCGACACTGACCTCGAGGAGTCAGAAGGGTCCTCCAAGTTGTCCTCTGATGATGTCTCCTTTGTAGACATCTTAGAGATCCTTAAGCAGAGAGGTGGCTGGCCCACTGTTACCCCTTCTGATGAGGAGTCAGTGTACCTGAAGGCTTTCGGGTCTCAACCTTCAGCCTCTTGGGTGTCTTCACCTTTTGATGAGCTTTTAGACCTTGTTAGTCGGAAGGTGTGGGAGACTCCTGATGCCATGGAGCCAGTTCCCAGGAGACCCAATAAAATTCTGTCTGCTCCCAAAGAGAAAGAATTCTTGTCCAAGGGCATGCCTGTAGATGCCATGGTGGTAGTGGTGGCCACTAAGAAGGAGCTAGCAGAGACTTCATCTGTCCATCCGCTGAATAAGGAGTCTTGAATGATGGACAGATATGGGAAGCGTATCTTTTCTTCGGTGGCATTCACATTCAGATCACTGAACTATCTAACACAGTTTACGAGGCTTCAGTGAGATCTCCTTAAGGAGTTGGGAGATACTCTACAAGGTACATCTACTGAAGGAGTCCCTGAGAAGGTGTCTGCTCAGTTGTCCACCTTAAATTGCATCGTTAACTCCTCCATGAGGCTGATTTCATATGCAACTGATGGAGTGAGCAGGGCAGTGGGTTCAGGAGTTTCCCTTAGGAGACAGTCCTGGATGCGCTTGTGTAATTTTGCAGAGCTGTTCAAGTCTACCTTTACCAACGTCCCCTTTGACGGTTCTTCGTTGTTTGGACCTAAGTTAAAAGAGACACTCACCAGATGCGAGCAAGAAGGGAAAATGCTCTCTGCCGTGGGAGTATGTTTTACCGTCCCCTCTAAACCATATCCTAAGGGTCAGAGAGGTGGTAAGATGTTGTTCGGGAAGTCCCAGAGATTTTTCCCGGATGCACAGGGTGACTCCTCCTTCAGAGGCAGAGGAGGATGAGCAAATGGTAGACGTCGCCGTAGAGGCAGGGGCGGCCCACAAAACTAGGGAGGCCGTGATTCATTTCGAGGCCATCCCTATCAGCGCTTCTCATGTGGGGCCTGGCTGTGCTTCTCTGGAGCCAGTCGGGCAAAACCAGGGAGGCTGTGATTCATTTTGAGGCTGTCCCTATCAGCACTTCTGATGTGGGGACCGGCTGTGCTTCTCTGGAGCCAGTCGGGCATCACATTCCTTTGTATCCAGAAGCCTGGCTAAACATCATCCAAGACAAATTGATACAAAGAATTATCACCAGAGGTTACTCCATACCCTTTTCTCTTCCACCTCATGTTCCCAAGAAGATCCCAGATGTTCCACCCTATCACAGGGATCAAGCAACTGTAGAAGTGAAATAGTTGCTCACAAACAGAGTCATCCAAACTGTACCCACAGACCAGGCAGGATTCAGAACTTACTCCAGATTCTTTTTAGTGCCAAAATGTACAGGGGGCTGGAGGCCCATCTTGGACCTCAGCAATGTAAATTAATCCGTATAGAAGGACAAGCTTTGGATGGTGATACTGCAGTCTATACTCCCTCTGTTAGGGAAAGACAGTTGGATGTGCTCAATAAGCCTCCAAAATGCATACTACCATATAAAAATGGACAGAGCGTCGAGGAGCCACCTACACTTCCGGCTGGGAGACAGTCACTACCAATTTCGTGCTCTGCCCTTTGGTCTCACCACAGCCCCCAGGGTGTCCACCAAATGCATGGCAGTAGTGACAGGTCACCTGAGACATCTAGGATTCCAAGTGTTTCCTTACCTGGACGACTGCCTCCTGACTGCCTCCACCAGGCATCTACTTTTTCAAACCAGAGATTCCACTATCCAACTTTGTTCCCAGTTGGGGATTACTATAAATTGGGAAAAGTCTGCCTTATCGCCCTCTCAATTTGTGACTTTTATAGGTGCAGAAATAGACACAGTCGCCATGTTAGCTCATCTTCCTGCAGAAAGAGCACAGAACCTCACACAACAAGTTCTCCGTCTACTTTCTCTGCAAAAAGTCAAGGCAAAGACAGTGATGAAACTCTTAGAGACCATGGCCTCCACTGTAATGCTAGTCCCTCTTGCCAGATTACATATGTGAATTCTTTAATGGCTTCTATTGTCCCAATGGTCCTTTCAGCAACTGCCTCTAGCTCACCACATCATCATAACAGAGTCTTGCAAAAAGAATCTCCATTGGTGAATCCAACCCGAACAAATAACGACAGGCACTCCATTCTTTCCTCGCCAACCCATTGCTACTGTGACCACGGATGCCTCACAGATGGGAGGGGGGGACATTATCTAGGCAGGACTGTCCAGGGCACATGGCAAGATCACGAGGCTCACCTTCATATCAGTGTCCTAGAGATGAGGGCGGTGCTTCTATCGTTGCAAGCACTTCATGACTCTTCCTCTTGGGACGATAGCAATACAATCCTACAACATGTCTGTGGTGTGGTATGTCAGCAAACAAGGTGGAACCAGATCTTAACCCCTTTGTCGGGAGGCAATTCGTGTTTGGAAATGGGCAATATTTTCCCAGCACTTTCTAGTGGCAACGCACATCCCAGGGACAACCAACGTGATGGTCGACAAACTCAGCCGGGCAATCTTGATGCCTCACGAGTGGTCTCTGAATCAGAAAATAGCGGAACAGATTTTCCGCAAATGGGGACGACCTTGCTGCGATCTTTTCGCCAGTCCGATCAACTCCAACTGCAGCAGCTACTTTTCCCTTATTCCCCCTCCGGGGAGTCACCGAGAAATGCACTTGTTCACGATTGCCCTTGGGTCTCCTTTATGCTTTCCCTTCTTTCCCTCTCATATCCAAGGTGATTCAGAAAGCGAAGCTGTTGGGAAGCAAAATGCTTCTCATCACTCCTTACTGGCCTCGTCCGATTTGGTTCCCCTTCCTCGGGCCTCGCCTACTAGACAATCCATGGACTCTTGACCCAGTGCCAGACCTCTTGACACGCATGTCAGGCTCTCTTCACCCCAGCCTCCACACCCTCAACTTGACAGCGTGGCTGCTCCAATTCCATCCCTAGTCAGGCTTCATGATTTTTAACCTGCTGTGACCCACATCTTCACATAAACCTTCCACTAGGAAGTTATACACTAGAAAATGGAGAAGGTTTTCTATCTGGGCTGAAGAAAGGAATGTAGACCCTTACACTGCATTCATCCCAGTAGTTTTAGAATTTTTGTCTGAACTAGGGATCTGCTGCTGCCACAATTAGGGTCCAGTTGGCAGTGATATCTAATTTTCATTTGGGTCAACATGAGTCTAACCTGATATCACACAGATTGTGTAAAACCTTCCTTAAAGGTGCTACTTTGCTGTGACCTCCTTTACAGGACCCGGTAGCTTCCTGGGATCTAAACTTTGTCCTGTCCAAAATAAGTTCTCCGCCCTTTGAACCTGCTTATTCGTGTCCACTGCAATTTCTGTCTTGGAATACTTTGTTTCTAGTAGCCATCACATCTGCTAGACGAGTATCAGAGTTACAAGCACTGTCTGTCAAGCCCCCTTATTTGATTTTCCACAAAGGCAGAGTTTCTCTTTGTATAAATCTATCTTTTATCCTTAAAGTTTGCTGTCACAATAACTTGAACCAAACTATAGAGTTGCCAGTGTTTTTTCCTAACCATTCCAACTCAGCAGAATACAAATTTAATCAGTTGGATGTTCACAGACATTTGGTTCTATCTTCACAGGACTAAGGAACTTGGTCAGACCAATTGTTCATATCATTCTCTGATTCTAGACTAGGTCTCCCAGTCTCCAAGGTGACCCTATCAAACTGGATTTCAAGCTGTATTTCCTTCATTTATTCTTCTAAAGGAAAAATTCTACCATTCAAGGTTAAGGCTCATTCTACACAATCCCAGTCTACATCTGCTGCCTTCCAAGCCAGAGTTCCATTTGACAATATTTGTGCAGCAGCAACCTAGGCTACCCCTCATACCTTTATTACTCATTACAAATTGGACCTGACCTCTAGGGGTAGAGCCTCCTTTGGTTCCATGGTACTCAGGAGTATTTTTCCGTGAGCCACCCAAGAATAAGATGCTAGGGACGCTGTCCCATATATAAGAATGAAGGCAAGATAGGACTACAGAACATAAAGAAGTTATGTACTCACCCATAACGTTCCATGTTTGTCGTCCATCTTGCCTTTCATTGTTATGAACCCACCCACGTACTCCCATCCTAGAAGGATCTGGAGACAGGATAGGATAGTATTACTGTGATACCTTGGAGACCTTTCATTATTGTTGTTCTTTCTGGATAGCCTTAGTTCTGTCTTTCTATAGTTCAGCAGCAAACAAGATCTGGGGATTGTACTGGTGCACTATGGGATACCTACCTAGCCCTGAGCCAACTAAGAGACTTTGAGCTTGTAATAGGCCGAGTCGGAGCCGAGGATCGGCTCCGACCTCGTATGTAAGAATGAAGGGCAAGATGGACTACAAGCATGGAACGTTATGGTGAGTACATAACTTCTTTTTTTGTGGGGTTCTAAACCCTGAGCCTCAATTATGTTTTCTGTCTTTTTCACTTGATTTTCTGACACTCGTTAGATTACAGAAGGGCTAAACAAAGGAGGTCCAGGAAACTTTGGCGTGACCATTCTCATTCTCATTCTGGTGTTTATATCCTGTAAGCCACAAAGGCAAGTCTGCAGGAATTCTTCCTCCATTGCTTGATTTGTGTTTTTGTTTTCTGTGATAGTGATTTTGTCTTGAACACGGATTCTTTCATCTAAAGGCTTAGTCCCTGAGTAAAGGGCTCCAGGTCTTCCAGACTGTTGTGCTTTATCACAGCATTACATTAGATGGAGAAAATGTTCCCTTTCGAAGCATTCTGCGTGATTGTCCTGTCGGGAGGTGATCATTCTAAATTACCTGCAATTCTTCAGTTGATTTTTTTTAGTTAGCTGTGAAACTGAACATAAGGCCATGTCTGCATAATGGATGTTGATTGGTAGCCAGTTGAAGGATAAGGCTGTCCACTTTTTGAGTGTTTTGTGTACCTATCCAAGCCAGCATTTGATACTTCAGTGCTTTGTCACTTGTTGTTAGTATCACAACACATGAGCTAATCACTTAAAGTTTTGGACAGATGTCATGACGTTTGCTTTAATGGAAGAAAAGCTTTATGGTAATGCATTTTGGTGGCTTTGCCTTCATGAGATTCAGATTATCTTAGATTCCATGCCAACCTAAAGCTTTTTGTAGAAGTTTTCAGAAAGCTTTTCTCGGAAAGGTTTATATTGTCTGGATTTTGTATAGCATTTCAGACTTGTAAACTGACTGTGTGTTCTGTGCCTCATAGCAAAAACATACTTAATGCAGGGATCATTTGACTGGAATTTATTTAAAGGTTTTGTAGGTGGATAATTGTATGGAGCAGAAAGTCTCCTCCTGGGCTTAAGCCCCATTTTCATAGACTCTAAGGTCTGTCATTGGCTGCTACCCGGAATATTTTCTTCCAAGAATTCAGTACAGCAGCCATTCAGACGTTTTTTGAAACCTTTAAATCTTGCTTACTATGCTTACGGCAAAGTCTTATATAGATGCTAATTTTGGTCCTTGCTTTCTGGGTTGTTTAAAATAAGTAAGACATTGTATTTCATACTTCTTGCTTATGGAATAAAGGTAACTAGTGTAAAACATTGATAGTCACCCCTTTATGCAGAGATGCCATAAAGAATTAATAGTGCAGTGGACAAGAATGGACGAACATACCTGTCATCTGTGCACAGTAGAAGGGACTGGTTGCTTTTAAGTTTTGAATGTGGAAAACACAGACCACAAACTATTTCCTGTGTCACTGTGCACTTTTTGCTGAAAAAATAGGTGTTTCACTTATCATACAACAGTCTTATGGCCTTCAAAATTAAGTCTGAAGCCCATAACTGTGTATCTTGAAACTATAAATAATAATAATTTGCAAATGTAAGGGAGAATACTAAATTGTGAAACCAGTGTACTCCATGTAAATTACTGTGTGTTTAGTTCACTGCAAGTTCACTGTACCTCAGAGAAAAGGGAATAGTTTGAGGCGGTACAGTCTTGAACTTAAATTAATTTTTATACATTGTGTTCCTGTTACACACACATTCACAAGACACAGCTTTCTGATTACCCTTTTTACCAACTTTTTTTTTTTTATTTAACTTTTTGAATAGCTTTACTGGAGAATTACTAGGAAGTCAGCTAGAACTGTGGGTCCTGCCCATAAATAATAGGACCAACTCTTTTGTAACTGCAGTTGTCACACTAATGCTTTGTATATATTTGCACAACTCACCTGACCTACCCTATAGCAGAATGCAGATCATGACTTCCTTCTGCCAGATCTAATATTATACCGTAGTGTTAAGGAGGCTCTAGGTTACATGAATGGGGGGAATCAACTTAACAACCATGCTTTTGATCCTGAAGGCAAAGAAATTTGTCAGAAATGTGAATATATATCACTTTACAACTACTTGGATGAACCAAGCAGTAAGTTCAGTAACCTTTTTTTTTTGTTGTTGTTAGTGACAGTCTTGTGTAATTGTTTGTGTTTTCAGATAGCCAAAACATGTAATCAGTTGTAGGGATTTTTTTTCTCTTTTCGCTTTTTACAGGTTTATATTTTCTGCCAAGTTTGTATGATGTTAGTACAGTATTATGTCTAGTTTTCTGGCTGTTCCATCAGTCTGGAAAACATTATGCAGTATGTGCCTTCATCTTACTAGCACAATTGTATCTAGCATTGTGACAGAAGTTATAAAAACAACTTCACTTGCTGTAAATTGCCACCCCAGTG
This sequence comes from Protopterus annectens, assembly GCF_019279795.1. Taxonomy (NCBI): domain Eukaryota; kingdom Metazoa; phylum Chordata; order Ceratodontiformes; family Protopteridae; genus Protopterus; species Protopterus annectens. The sequence goes on from NC_056741.1 coordinate 1,475,766,634, forward strand.
CAGTAGTTCCAAATGTTGAAGAATATGATAGCTTTCTAGACTGACATCCATTTCAGTAGCAAGTAGCAGTCACAGAAACTTTGTAGGTTGTCATTGGTTTCATTAGTAAAATTTCAGTCTGTGCATGTTTGGTATGACCCAAATTTTAGACTGATATAGTCTGACATAAGCAGAAATGGATTGCATGAAATCCAGTGTGGCCCAGTGCTGAATTAACAAACGGCTGTAGAGCTGAAAACAGTACATATCAGCAGTTTCAAAATACATAAATAAACATGGGAGAAAAAAACTCAGCACGGTGGCTTGCTTAATTCCTGAATACGAAACCTTCACATCCCCTATGGCTTAGTGATATGAAATGGAAAAAGTACTGGTTAACTGCAGATTTTCTTCGGAAGAAATGTTGCAAGACAGAATCGTATGAGGTGCACCCAAAATGTGTCACATGTAAAACATTGTAGACCATCACCATGTCAGAAGCATTTAGCTAAACATCTGTCTTTCCACACACACAATGCCATGAAATAATCATTGCTGGGTAGACACACACATGCACATAGTCATCCTGTCCTTGACCAGGTCAGGAAGCACTGCCTTGAATTAGATTGTCAGATAGGTGCTACCAATACATTTGTTGCATTCTGCAGTCTGGTCCTGGTGTAGCTTTTCCTTAATTTGGGGGTGCTGTCAGATGATTTTTCTTTCATTGTGTTGCATAATTTAATAGGGGGTGGTCAGGTGTGATCCCTTCTGTACTGAACATTAAGTGGGACTGTATCCCTTGTTTACTTTACTTGGGGGTTTGAACTAATAAAAGAGTGGCGTACGGCAACAGTGGTCCCACTTCACAAAGGCGGTGCTTCTACGGACCCTGGAAATTACCGCCCCATAAGCTTGACGAGCCTGGTCTGCAAAGCTATGTAGAGGATCATTATGGAACTCATAAACAAAGACATTGGGGACCTACAGACATTGGATCCTACCCAATTTGGCTTTGTCAAGGGCAGATCCTGCCTTTTGAACCTTGGTCGACTTTTTTGAAACAGTCACTAAGGCCATTGATGAGGGTAAGGCAGTTCACACAGCCTACCTTGACCTTGCAAAAGCCTTTGACACAATACCCCACTCAGGCATCATAGACAAACTCACCAGCTTAAATGTAAACCCATATGTCACAAGATGGGATGCAAACTGGCTCAAGGACAGAACCCACAGGGTCAGAGTTGCTGGAGCTATGTCAGACTCTAAGCCAGTCACAAGCGGTGTCCCACAGGGCTCAGTCCTGGGACCCCTCTTGTTCGGCATTTATTTTTCCGAGGTACAGGCAAACATAGGAGGATTGTGGCTGACAAAGTTCGCAGATGACTGCAAACTGGGCGCCATAATTGATACTCCAGCGGACACAAACATCCTTCAGAGAGGCCTCATAGAAACGGATAATTGGTGCCAGAGCCATGGCCTTAAGCTGAACGCCAAAAATGTATAGTCATACCCTTTGGGAAAAACAAGGTACCGACAAATTACCACATAGGCGGTAATCCATTAAGTACGGAAGAGGTAATCAGGGACCCAGGTTGACAGAAACCTCTCATTTGACACTCACATTGCCAAAGTGGTTAGGAAGACCTTCTATATTGCCCACCTTATCATGAAGGGTTTCACATCTAGATCAAGAGAGGTCATTGTGCCCCTGTACTCTTCTCTTATCAGGCCAATGATTGAGTACAATGCCCCATTTGGGATGTATCTCACCCGACACCTGCAGCAGTTGGAAAGACCCCAAAAGTTCCTCACCAAGAGGATAAAGGGTCTTAAACATGTGTCATATGCTGCCTGACTGAAAAAACTCCAGCTCTATTCAGTCGCATACCGCCTACTCAGAGGTGATCTGTGCCTGACGTACAAGGCCATGTCCAATCCTGAATTAATGGACATGCTCCACCTCAGAAAATCCAAATCCATCAGAGCCACGAGAACAAGTGACTTAAACCTCAACACAGAAATAAATAGAACGTGCTGGAGGGACAGATTCATAACCCAGAGGCTCCCTACACTCTGGAACAGAATCCCAGCCCATGTTAGGCAGAGCCCCTCACTGACTCTGTTCAAGAGAAATCTCGACGAGTGGATGGGAGATCGTAGGTTTACCCCGGGGATCATCTCTGTGTCACTACTAGACAGAGGCATAGTAAACTAAACCCTAAAAGGGCGTAGTATTCTCATCCTAATGGGTGGTGTAAGCCACATACACTCTGGCTAGGCTTATAAATGCCCTAGGGCAGATAGCCTAGTACGAACCTATGAACCTATGGTGCAATGACTTTGTTATTTGAAGATATTTTTGCCAGTAAAAATGCAAAGTGACATATGAATCCTAAAGATGGGTTATGACTTGGGGGTTTGAACTAATAAAACAGTGATAAAGGAAAAGCTATTTTTCTTCCATTTTTGAGGGCTTTTTCAAAGAGGTATGGTAAAATATCAGAGAGACTGCAGTTCTTAAAAAAGACAACAAAGCAAGCACCAGCCAACTTTAGTATGGTGCTGCTCAGTGCTAAGAGAAAGAGTAACAAATTGCTTGATCTTGAAGCCCTGCATTTGGAACACATTCATGTGTGCGATATTACTAAAACCTGGTTTAGAACTGCATAGAGCACATTGTCTTTACCAGAGTTTTCACCTACAGCACCTTTACACCACATGGGAACTGTGGTGGAATGTCATTATTTGTTAAAGGCAACATTATTTCTCTGAAGTACAAGCAAAACCTAAAGGTCTGTGGCTAACAAAATTTGCTGATGATTGCAAACTGGGAGCAGTCATAGAATCTCCAGATGATGTCAACATCCTGCAAGAGGGTCTTGCACAAACAAATGATTGGTCCGAAAGTCATGGCCTTAAACTCAGTAGAAAAAATTTACTATTGTCCCTTTCGGTAAGAGCCAGTGTTCCTGCTAATTATCGTGTCAATAGCAACACCCTAAGTACACACTCAGTGGTGAGAGACCTGAGCAAACAGGTTGACACCAGTCTTACCTTTGATCACCATGTCTCCACAGTGGTAAAAAGGGCATTCTGTATTGCTCATCTCATAAGTAAGGGCATTGCCTCCAGAAAAAAAGAAGCTAATAACCTCCCTGTAATCTTCCCTCATCAGGCCAGTAATGGAGTACAACACACCTTTTGGTATGTACCTTTCCAAGTACCTGCAGCAATTGGGGAGACCACAAAGGTTCCTCATAAGGAAAATTCAAGGTCTTCAGCATCTGTCCTATGTGGATCATCTGAAATCACTGTCACTTTATTCTGTTTCATACACACTACTCAGAGGTGATCTCTGCCTTGCATATAGGGCAGTCCCAGAAATGCAGCATGTCCACAAGTCAAATGGTACATGGGTTACTCGCTGTAAAGACCTTAACCTGTGTGTGACATTAATAGAACCTGCTGGAGGGACACATTTGTCTCCCAGACATTACCACATCTTTGGAACAGACTTCCACTTCATGTCAAACAGAGCACCTCATTAGCCCTCTTCAAATGTAATCTGGACAATTGGATGAGTAACCATAAATTGAGCCTGGGGGTTCCAGCTGTGTCCCTGTTAGACACAGGCATTCGATACTGGTCATGGAACTAAGGGTAGAACTTGGCTAACCTTGTAATCTCCCTATGGCCATTAGCTTAGTAACTTCCTATGATCCTAGGAGACCTCCAAAACGAACTTATTGAGATTCATCTCATTGTAAATTAAACTATCAGATTGTAACTGGTTACAGACCCTCTCAATGACCGCCTGAAAACGATGCCCATTTCTTATATCCATAGAATGAGCTGCATACATATACAAACTGATGCATAGATATAAAACAAATTGCATACATATAAAAACTCTGTCTTCCTTGGAGACTTTAACTCCTCATCAATAAATTGAGAAATCTATACCTCAAATGTAGGCTACACTCAAAATTCCTCAATTTCATAAACAAGAATTTTTTGTAGATAATAGTCAAACAGCCCACTAGAAGTCAAAATGTTCTTGACTTGAGCTGTACAAGTAGGGCAACTATATATACCATCCCACAAGTATATCTTTTCCTAGTCAGGTCTGACCGCACATATTCACAACTTTTTCTTTCAAAGTCTGTAAGCCAGCTAAGGCAAATGTAACAGTATTCAAAGACTTCAAATGTACAAACTTCTTACAATTGTAAGACTAATTTTGTTAGTTCAAATGTAACTGTACCCCCTCCCCAATGTAGACAAGGTAGTACTTATGCAAATAAATTGTATAATAACATAGAAAACATAATAATCCTGTCAACCCATATTAAAACCGAACAAAAAAGTTAAAGGAAAGAGCATACCAGACTGGTGGTCCACCTACATATATAAAAAGTAGAGTAATAGAATAAGAGAAAAAAATGTACGTTAGACTATATAACAAAACTAAAGACTCACAAGTCAAAGTTGATGTCAAAAAGCTTTGCAAGGTATTGAAAAACACTGTCAGGAAAACTAAAGCTTCCCATGAAGTTATGGTGACATCAGAGAAAAGTATAATTACAAGTCTTTACCTACGTAAGGAAGTTTTGAAATAACACAAACATTGCTGTAAATGCATCCAAAATGGCACTGCCTACTCTGATCCAGTGGATGTCACAAGTGTTCTGCCAAACAAATTCAGTGCTGGCTACACCTCAGAGACATCTATACCAAACCCACATATACCCAAGGATCCAACCCCCACCCACCGTCATCATAAAAGAACAGTCGTTAAAAGTACTTTCCAAAGCAAACAAAAAAAATACAACCTATATCGGACCTGATAAGATACCAGGCTGGCTGCTGATCAGCACTAAACCTGCACTGGTGCACCTGCTGCTGTAACTATACAACCTGAGTTTATGCACCAGCTTGTGTCCCGATATTTGGCACATAGCAGGTGAGAAACCTCTTTACAGGAGTGGTCCTACCAGAGAAACTGTGAATTACAGACCCATCAGCATGATGAGCCTCATCTGTAAGGCCATGGAACTGATCATAATAGACCTAATAAATTACGATATAAAACGTCTTATAAAGCTTGATTCCCAGCAGATAAGAGTAACTTCTGTTTAAAGAATCAGGTTAGTTTCTTTCAGAGAGTAACACAAGCTGTTAAGAGTGAGTATTCCAACCTAAAAAACATAAAGTGCCAGTGGTCATGCAGTCCATACCTCAACCTCATCAAAGCATTTGATACTATACAACTAGAACATGCCAACATTATTAGCAAGCTAAATGTACTCCAGTCAATCTTTATATAGTTAGATGGATAGCTAATTGGTTGAGGGACAGAATTTGCACTGTGAGGGGGGAAGGTGTAACCTCAGATAGCATGAAAGTATCCACAGGGTTTCCGTGCTACTACCTTTGCTATTTGGCATATACTTCTTTACTCTCCAGATCACAAATCAGGAGCTCTGGATATCTGTGCCTGTGATTGCAAACTGGGTGTTATATTGAATCCTCTTCTGATATGCAGAACCTATAGTATAGAAAACACTCACTCCTAAATGGAGATGTTGTGAGAGAGCTTGCAACATGGGTGGATAACTCCCTCTCCTTTGACCATCATGTTGCAACAGTGGTCAGGAAATCCTTCTGTCTGGCTCAGCTGATCACAAAGGGCATTTCCTCTAGGTCCAAAGAAGTCCTGACTCTTCTATATCCTGTTCTGATAAGACTGTCATTGAATACAGAATAGTCCCCCCCCCCCCACACACACACACACATTGGGATGAACTTCACTAAACATACCGAGAACCTAAAGCTTCATCCGCCTCAGGGCGTTTTTTTTGGCTATATACCCAAGCAGAGCTCCACGTGGTCCTGCAGAGGGGTCCTGGCTACAGAGAACTGAAAGAAGCGACCACTTTCCTGATTTAAGTACTTTTTGGCTTATTTTATCTGCATTGTCCTCTCTGGCTTTCATTTAATAAGATACAACTGTTTTTGTGCTTTTCTGCTGTATTCTAAAGTATCTGCACTTAAAAGTAGTATTTTGGTCGACTCTGGTCGAATATTACTGTTTTTTTGATAATTTAATTGCTGAGGCTGCTCACTAAAGTGTGCTAGCCTGTGTTAATCGTTTTTACTGTTTGCCTGACTGCATTTCTGTGTTCTTCTCTAAAAAAACAAAAACAAAAAAAAAAATACTCCTTGTTTTCCCGCCTTTGCTCGACTAGTTAAGACCAGTATACAGGCTTTGCTGTATTCTGGGCTGTGTGTAGTTCCTGTGTTGGCCATTGCCTTACTTGGATAGAAGGAAGTTTCTGAGCTCACCAGTGGGAGTGGGGAGCCTTGAGCAGCCTATCTGTCCCTGGGGAAGTGATCTCAGCACTTGAGCTGTAATTCATTGGTTGCCTTGGACCATTTCCAGCTCTTTTCAAGTTCCCTGTATAAAAATCCGCCTCAGGGCGTTTTTTTTTGGCTATATACCCAAGCAGAGCTCCACGTGGTCCTGCAGAGGGGTCCTGGCTACAGAGAACTGAAAGAAGCGACCACTTTCCTGATTTAAGTACTTTTTGGCTTTTTTATCTGCATTGTCCTCTCTGGCTTTCATTTAATAAGATACAACTGTTTTTGTGCTTTTCTGCTGTATTCTAAAGTATCTGCACTTAAAAGTAGTATTTTGGTCGACTCTGGTCGAATATTACTGTTTTTTTGATAATTTAATTGCTGAGGCTGCTCACTAAAGTGTGCTAGCCTGTGTTAATCGTTTTACTGTTTGCCTGACTGCATTTCTGTGTTCTTCTCTAAAAAAACAAAAACAAAAAAAAATACTCCTTGTTTTCCCGCCTTTGCTCGACTAGTTAAGACCAGTATACAGGCTTTGCTGTATTCTGGGCTGTGTGTAGTTCCTGTGTTGGCCATTGCCTTACTTGGATAGAAGGAAGTTTCTGAGCTCACCAGTGGGAGTGGGGAGCCTTGAGCAGCCTATCTGTCCCTGGGGGAAGTGATCTCAGCACTTGAGCTGTAATTCATTGGTTGCCTTGGACCATTTCCAGCTCTTTTCAAGTTCCCTGTATAAAAATCCGCCTCAGGGCGTTTTGCGTGCTTTTGCGCGGTCGGGCACCTAGCGCAACAGCGGTTATACAGGTGTAAACTATTCTATACAGGTTTTAACTTTTTTTGGCTCCGCCAAGTCTGCTCTTCAATTTTTCCCTTAGAAACTCTACTCAGTCTATCTAGCTGTATATATCAGCACTTGTTTTTCGGAACTTCTATCCTTAGCAAGCACTCATAAAAAAACCAAGCACTCTTACCCTAAAGTAAGCACTACAGGTATCCACTACCCCTGTGAATACCCACTTCCCTTAAAGGCACAACACTCCTTAAAATATTCTAGTATGTCGAGTGGTAGACCACTAGCATCCTCTCTTGTTCAGCTGGTTAATCTGGGAATCTTAAGACAATGTTACAATTGTCTCATGTACACAGACAACCCTCTCCTCCTTCCTACTAACACATATACTTGTGAGAGATGCAACTATATAGCCAGACTGGAGGCTGAACTCTCTCAACTCAGGACTGGCAAGACCAGTCAGGAAGAGATGGTACCCACACCCAAAGCAAAACCAGTCACACATATAACCACCACCAATGCAAACCAAACACATAAAACACAAAGACATACTCGGAGGCTCTTGTAAAAACTTACCAAAACAACAGAGGCCTCCAAAGCAGACACCCAGAAATACACCCCCACAAAACACAACACCTACAACACATACCTCAAGCAACAGATGTGTCACACATTCACAGCCCCTAAGGCAAAATACTATGCCAGAGACATTAGTAATAGGTGACTCTATAGTCAGACACACCGATGTTCCACTTACCAGGCTGAATAAGGAGAGGGTAACGGTGAGCTGCCTATCGGGGGCTAGGATCCGCCACATTACACACGCACTCAGGTCACTCCAAAGCAAGTGCAAATATGATTCAGTCATTGTCCATGTGGGTGTGAATGACCTGAGACGTACCTCCCTGGACTACATGAAAAGAGACATTGAGGAGCTCTCCGATTATGTAGCCCAGACTGGTATGACCCTGACCCTGAGCAGCATCCTGCCTTCGCCAAGAATGATGCCTCAGTACAAAGACAAAATGATCAGTTTTAACAATTGGCTTAATCACTGGTGTCATTCTAGGGGGATCCAATGTCTGTCAGCCTGGGATGATATGCTGGACAAGCCACGTTGCCAAGGGATGGCTTGCACCTGTCACCACTGGGCTTCCGGATACTGGCCAAGGCTCTTGCCACCCCATAGTGCCTTTTTAGGCAATGCTCAAAGGACAAATCAACCTCCATAAAAACAAAAATGGAAAAAATTAAGGGTAATGCTGCTCAACGCCAGAAGTCTAAATCTCAAGATGCAGGCACTCGAAGCACTTCTCAGTATGGAGAACATCGATGTCTGTGCAGTAACTGAAACCTGGTTCAAGGCTCCTGAGAGTACTCCAGCACTACCAGGCTATACCTCATATCATGCGTTCGCCTCAAGTTCCAGGCCGAACCACAAAGGGAGGGGGAGTGTCCATTTTCATAAAAGACACCTACACCTCTCGATTGGTGGCTGCTCATGAAGCATCAGAAACCATACAAGTTTTACTCACCATAGGTAAAACTGCCATACAACTGGTCGCATGTTATAGAACACCCTCCCAATCCCAGGAATCCCATCAAGCATTCCTGAAAACACTGGAGGATATGAATGTCACACCAAACACCATCATATTGGGTGACTTCAATTACCCTAACATAGACTGGGCCCACTATTCTAGCCCTAACACCCTGGCCCAAAGATTCCTGGAATTCATAAACTCAAATGCTATGGAGCAACTGGTCACCTCTCCTACGAGGAGAGATAATATACTTGACCTGATTATCACAAACATGGGGTCCAAATGCTCCGCACCGGATATAAACCCCTCACTAGTAAGATCTGATCATAAACTGATCACGTTGGATGTACATATCCCACCCCCACCCCCAGAACAAAAGACTACAGTGAAAAACTTCTCAAAAGCTGACTTTGAGCTCCTTAAGTCGGAAATTATATCCTTTAAGCCTACTGGGTTAATGGAAACCACATCCCAAAATGCTGAATCCTTCACAAAAGCCTTCTATGGACATCTCCAGGAATGCATGGATCAGGCAATCCCAACTAAAACCAAGACCCTCTCCACCAAGGAAAACGCCCGGTTTGGTGGACCCCGCTATAAACAAACTGTACAACAAAAGAAGGAAGCTGCTGCAGGACAGAGCCAAATCCCACAAGGGAAAGGCTTCCCTGATCAGCACAAGTAAAAAACTACGCTCTCTCATAAAAACATCTAAAGCAAACTTTGAGAAAAAGATTGCCAAGGATACCAAAGACAATCACAAAGCCTTCTTCAATTATGTCAGAACCTTGGGAGGAAATTCTCAGATATGCTCTGAGCTGGTACACAATAACAAAAATTCACTGACCCTACTGACATTGCCAACATTCTGGCAGATAGGTTCAGTGCAAATTTCTCCCTCCCTCACCCCTAAAGATGAAGTAACTATCCCTGCTGAATGTAACCTACCTGTCATCACAGACACACAGGTGAAATCAGCACTCAACAAGGCAAAAAACACAGCATCTATGGGACCCGATGGTATCCCCGGTTGCGTGTTACGTGAACTCCAAGATGAACTAAACCCGCCCCTAAGAACTCTATTCAATCTTAGCCTCACTACAGGATATGTACCTGAACACTGGCGACAGCAACAGTGGTCCCACTCCATAAAGGGGAAATTCAACTGACCCAGGTAACTACCCCCATAAGTTTGACCAGCCTGATCTGTAAGGCTATGGAAAGGATCATCATGGAACTCATAAATGGTGACATTGGTGATCTGCAGACCCTTGATCCCACACAGTTCGGTTTTGTAAAAGGCAGATCCTGCCTCTTAAACCTGGTTGACTTCTTTGAGACAGTCACTAGTGCCATCGATGAGGGCAAGGCTGTCCACACTGCCTATTTGGACTTGGCTAAGGCCTTTGACACAATACCACACTCTGGCATCATTGACAAGCTCAGCAGCCTAAATGTAAATCCATATGTCACAAGATGGGTAGCAAATTGGCTAAAAACAGAACCCATAAGGTTAAAATTGCTGGAGCCATGTCAGACTCAAAACCCGTCACAAGTGGTGTCCCACAGGGCTCAGTCTTGGGTCCACTCCTATTCGGCATTTATTTTTCAGATGTGAAAGCAAATATGGAAGGATTATGGCTGGCAAAGTTTGCAGATGACTGCAAACTGGGCCATAGTGGATTCACCTGCTGACACACACATCCTACAGAAAGGTCTCACTGAAATGGACAACTGGTGCGGAATCATGGCCTCAAACTTAACGTCCAAAAATGTATAGTCATCCCCTTTGGGAAAAACAAAGTACCCACAAACTATCACGTAGACAATAACCCACTGAATACAGAAGATGTAATCAGAGACCTGGGGACTCAAGTCGATAGTGACCTCTCCTTTGACAACCATGTTGCCAAAGTGGTCAGAAAGACTTTCTACCTAGCCCATCTCATCATGAAGGGATTCTCATCCAGATCAAAGGAGGTCATTGTACCTCTGTATTCCTCCCTCATCAGGCCCATGATCGAATATAATGCTCCATTTGGGATGTATCTCACCCGGCACATGCAGCAACTGGAAAGACCCCAGAAGTACCTCACCAAGAGGATCATAAGTCTAAAACATGTGCCTTATCCAGCTAGATTAAAGAAACTCCAGCTCTATTCAGTAGCATACCGCCTGCTCAGAGGTGATTTGTGCCTAACATACAGGGCCATGTCCAACCAGGAATTGATGGACATGCTCCATCTCAAACAATCCAAATCCACCAGAACCACACGAGCTAAAGATTTCAACCTCTGCACAAATATGAATAGGACATGCTGGAGGGATAGATTCATAACACAGAGGTTACCCATACTCTGGAACAAAATCCCAGTTCACGTGAGACAGAGCCCTTCATTAGCACTGTTCAAGAAAAATCTCGATGCATGGATGGGAGATCGCAAGTTTACCCCGGGAGTGACCTCAGTGTCACTACTAGACAGAGGTATAGTTTACTAAATAATGGGGTTCCACATGTGTCACTACTAGAGAGGCGCAACTACATAGTATGGGGTGGCGTAAAGCCACATCACTGTTGGCTAGGCTTGTAAATGCCCCCGGGCAGATAGCCTAGTACACTACTATGAAACTATGAAACTATGACAAAAAAGATCATGGGCCTGAAGGACCTGAGCTGTAAAGAGATGCTGGGGACATTGTCTCTGCATTCAGTGTCCTAGAAACTCCTTAGGGGGCAATATTTGCCTTGTCTTCTAGGCCATTAGGGGTCCAGCAGTCCAAGATTTCTCCACAAATCAAACAGTCTTGCAAACACTAGAACCAGAGATCTGACTGAATCTGCTTCATCAAATAAACAAATCACAGGGGGAGAGAAAGATTTGTCATGCAAAGACTTCCCCCTTCTTTGGAACAAATTTCCTGTCCAGATCAAGGAATGTGACACATTGTCTTCCTTTAAGAGGGAATTAGGCAAGTGAGTGGGTATTTCTAAATTCACCCCTAGTATGACTAGCTCATTGTTCCTTGGAAAAGGAGATAAGGTCAAAGGATGGTACTGCAAGGTGTAAATGGCCCAATTGTCATGCACATTCTGTCATTAATCTTTTTAGTAGGTCTTTGAAGATTTTTCTGACAGGAAAAAGTCCCACCTTAAACTGTTTAACTTTGTTGGTTTGAGTTATATCTCCTAAGTGCATTCTTTTCCCCTTAATGTTAACCTAAGGCTATATGGAGACAGTACATCACTGAGGTAGTTCTTAGTGTAATACATCCATGTGCATTTACATGTCTGATTCAACACTGGGACAGATGGGGCTAGGACTGCTGCAATTTGGCTGATTTTTTCCAGTCAAGTACATGCTGACAGTGACAGACTTCAAGATGCACAGAGATAGCAGATTTAAGCCTGACAGCATATCTTATAGGTGAAGAAGCATCTCTGTAAGCATGGATTTGTCAAAATCCATTTTTCACTGAAATGCCTATGCCAGACGTCATGATTCCAGCTTCTAAACACTTCTCACACATTACTGAAGCATGTATACAAGCCACCACACATACATGTGCTGTACATACACATGCACACATGCATACGCACACACTTACTTACGCACACTTAGAAACACAGATACACACACTCACTCACAAAATACAGACAACAATGCACAATATTTCAGAACTAGCCATTGCTTCTGGAGAAAAGGTGTGGCATCTTTAAGTTTGCCCGACTTGTAGAATATGCCAGATAATCACATCACCCACTCTGCATTCACAAACTTTCACCCCATATGTTCTCCTTCGTACCACAGAATGTAGTACATAAAAATACATAGATGTAGTACCAATTAAAACATACACTTGAATACTGTTTACACATATCCCGGTCACCAGATGGCAGTCTTTGGCAAAGCTTTGTGAGAAATAAGGCCTCCTGCATTATAGATTCTTCAGTATGACCACCAAGTGAACAGTGTAAGAGAGAGACAGTTCTTCCATGTCGCAGTCAGCATGAAGTGGAAAACACTTTTCAAGAGTTTATTATAATTTTCCCCGGTTTAGTGTTTTTTTTTTCTTTTTTCTTAACTCTTTATAATCAGTTTCACTCATGGAAAAATGTTCAATGTCAGTCTTTCATGTACCTGCCATTGTGAGTAGAAAATCATGAAGCAGGATAATTATATACAAACCCCTCAACCATCCCTTACCAATTATGTGACGTGAAAAATGTTACTGTTAATGTTAGTGCTGACACATGAAAATGTACAGTTTATGTTTGCACCCTGCAGAACACTTTAAACTGTTACAAGCTTACACCTTAAAAATTCATTGGATGGTGCCAAAAATCACTTTCTTCCTACACTGTGGAAGATTTTTAAGATCTGAAGTGAGTGACATCCCTCATTATTTGAGATGCATTTTCTGCATGACCCAAATCACCAACGTAAGAAGTGCATTTTTTAATTGTGAAGAAGTGACATTCCATAGTTGATGGCTCATCATTTTAATGATAATGGTACAGAAGCTAAAATGAAAAAAAAGTCTTAAGAAATATTCGTCTGATTGTGAAAGTCTTTTACAGTATGCAGCTGCTGTTTTTTTTTTTTCCTGAAGTCCCCCCACTTGGCATATTACTGAATTTGATGTCATTCTCATCTCTGACGGCCACGCATTTACTTTCGGAGTGTGCTGTGATGGGATTTGTCAGGATAAGAGTGCAGACTTTCTTTTCCTATCAGTCATGCCATTTAAATCTCCGTCCAAATGTTCAGCATTGAAAAGTTCGTTCCCACATTCAAAATATAAATTACAGAATCCTTCTATTTGTTACTGTAGTTTCTCAATCTCAAGCCAGAAACCATAGCAGTACTGTTTTTGTTGCCTCAAAGCAGAACTTAAAGTAAATCATTGCTATATTTATTAGGACAACAACCGGACAATCCACAGGAGAAGCAGCAAAAAGCTCATCAACCTTAGCTGCTTCCTTAGCTTTTATTTGGTGGTATGTGTGAGAGATGGCCATCTCAGGGAAGGGCAGCATGGTCCCTTGCATGGTCTTGGACCCGTACTCCTTTGTTATGGAAAGAGAAAGGAGTGAGTTGGCTACAGATCTCAGCACTCCTGCTGAGATGCAGGCTCCCCCACAACTGCTGGGAGAATGAGCTTGTACCTTTTGCTAGATGACAGTGAGAGATACACCCTGTCAACCAGCTTAGCAGGTTTCCCTGGTGTCCACAGTTCTCTATGCTGGAGCATCTGGGGTGTATCTGTATCCACCTTGCTTACATAAAATAATTGCCAAGTCTCATGGTGCTGATTATGTGGTAAAACTTGTAACTGAGGGGTCTTTTTCCCATGTCTTTTCCTGAGTCATGCAAGCTTTGCCAGACAAGGTAGAGGAAACGCCCACAGTTTCTTCTCAGACTGATAAAGCCAAAATGCACGCACTCGAGGCCCTTCTCAGTATGGAGAACATCGATGTCTGTGCTGTGACAGAAACCTGGTTCAAGGCTTCTGAGAGCACCCCGGCGCTATCAGGTTTTACCTCATATCATGCGTTCCGGCCCCAAAATCTGGACAATACCAAGAAAGGAGGGGGGGTATCCATATTCATCAAGGACACCCACACCTCAAGACTGGTGGCAACGCACGATGCATCGGAGACCATCCAGGTGCAATTAACCATAGGCAAGACTGCTCTGCAAATTGTAGCATGTTACAGGCCACCCTCACAAACTCAGGAACCTCACATGGCCTTCCTGAAAACACTAGAGGGGATAAATGTATCACCAAACACCATCATACTAGGTGACTTCAATTACCCTAATATAGACTGGGAACACTACTCAAGCCCAAACACCCTAGCCCAAAAGTTCCTGGAATTCATAAACTCAAATGCCATGGAACAACTAGTCACCATCCCCACAAGAGGAGATAACATACTTGATCTCATCATCACGAACATGGGAGCACAATGTTCAACACCGGAGGTGTACCCCTCACTGGTGAGATCAGACCACAAACTAATCTCGCTGGAGGTCCTCATCCCACCCCCACCTGAAATAAAAAGACCACAGTAAAGAACTTCTCAAAAGCCGACTTCACACTTCTAAAGACTAGTGTGGTCTCCTTTAAGGCCCCGAGGGCGGAAAACAGTACTCAAGCCGCTGAATCACTTACAAATGCCTTCTACCAGCACCTGCAGGACTGCATGGATAAGGCAATCCCAAGCAAAACAAAGACTCTTTGTACCAAAGGCAAGCATCCAGTCTGGTGGACCCCAGCCATAAACAAACTCTACAACAAAAGGAGGAAGCTACTACAAGATAGAGCAAAATCCTTAAAAGGTAAGACACCCTTGATCACTATAAGTAAAAACTAAGAGCTCTCATAAAATCATCCAAAGCAAATTTCGAGAGAAAAATAGCTAAAGACTCAAAAGACAATCATAAGGCCTTCTTTAGCTATGTTAGAAACCTGGGAGGAAACTCCCAGATATGCTCAGAGCTAGTTCAAAATGATGTGAAGATTACTGATCCTACAGACATTGCCAACATACTGGCTGACAGGTTCAGTGCAAACTTCTCCCCTCCCCAAAAGGAGAGATATCTATACCAAACGATTGCAGCCCCCAAACATCTCCAGCGCCCAAGTGAGAACTGCTCTCTCCAAAGCAAAAACACAGCATCCATGGGACCTGATGGTGTCCCCGGCTGTGTGCTCCATGAACTCAATGAGGAATTAAACCCACAGCTAGGACAGCTGTTTAATCAAAGTCTTACCTCTGGATACGCACTCCAGGAGTGGCGCACTGCAACTGTGGTACCACTTCACAAAGGCGGTGCCTCCACCGACCCTGGAAATTACCGCCCATTAGCTTGACAAGCCTTATCTGCAAAGCCATGGAGAGGATCATAATGGACCTCATAAATAAAGACATAGGGAATTTGCAGACTTTGGATCCAACCCAGTTTGGCTTTGTCAAAGGCAGATCATGCCTTTTAAACTTGGTTGACTTTTTCAAACAGTCACCAAAGCCATTGATGAGGGAAAGGCAGTCCATACAGCCTACCTCGATCTGGCTAAGGCCTTCGATACAATACCCCATTCGGTATCATTGAAAAACTCATCAGCTTAAATGTCAACCCATACATCACAAGATGGGTTGCAAACTGGCTGAGTGACAGAACCCACAGGGTCAGAGCTGCTGGCGCCATGTCAGACTCAAAGCCTGTCACAAGTGGTGTCCCACAGGGCTCAGTCCTGGGCCCACTCTTGTTTGGCATCTACTTTTCCAAGTACAAGCAAACACAGGAGGGTTATGGCTGACAAAGTTTGCAGATGACTGCAAACTGGGCGCCATAGTAGAAAACACATCTGACACAGATATCCTTCAGAAGGGTCTCACAGAAACGGATAACTGGTGCCAGAGCCACGGCCTAAAGTTAAATGCCAAAAATGCATAGTCATACCCTTCGGGAAAAACAAGGTTACCCCTAGCTACCAAATAGGTGGCAATCCACTGAGCACAGAAGAAGTTATCAGGGACCTGGGGACCCAGGTTGATAGTAGTCTGTCATTCGACACCCATGTAGCTAAAGTAGTTAGGAAGACCTTCTACATTGCCCACCTTATCATGAAGGGATTCTCATCTAGATCAAGGGAGGTCATAGTCTCCCTTTACTCATCACTCATCAGACCAATGATTGAGTACAATGCCCCATTCGGAATGTATCTGACCCGACACTTGCAGCAGCTGGAGAGGCCACAAAAGTTCCTCACCAAAAGGATAAAGGGTCTCAAAATCTGTCCTATGCTGCCCGACTGAAAGAACTCCAGCTCTATTCAGTCGCACCGCTTGCTCAGAGGTGACCTTTGCCTAACATACAAGGCCATGTCAAACCCAGATTTGATGAATATGCTTCACCTCAAAAATCTAGATCCATCAGAGCCACAAGGGCGGGAGACTTAAACCTTGACACGGCTATTAATAGGACGTGCTGGAGGGATAGATTCATCACCCAAAGACTCCCTATGCTGTGGAACAAAATCCCGGTACATGTGAGGCAGAGCACCTCGCTGGCCTTGTTCAAGAGAAATCTTGACCAATGGATGGGAGATCGCAGATATACCCCAGGGATTACCTCAGTGTCACTGCTCGACAGAGGCACAGAAAAATAATGGGTATAGTTCCCCATACTAAAGGGGTGGCCTAAGCCACAAAACGATGGGCTAGGCTTGTAAATGCCCTCGGGCAGATAGCCTAGTATGAACCTATGAACCTATGAACCTATATGCTATTCTTAAACTGTCCTTCAAGAAACACCTGAATCATTGCTTGGTCAAAAAGGGTAAAGAGCCTTGGGTCGTCACAGCATTGGCCCCTGTCCTAAGGGCTACTATCCATGCAGCCTGGAAGGATCTGTATTCTTCTGTTAAGAATGTTGATGCCCTGTACATGTTCCAACTGGAATGCCTGTGGCCTTTTTGATGGAACATTAATTATGGAGACCTCAGCTTCTTTCCACTTTTCCACACGTTAAGGAATCTGAGACTTTAGACATGGGAGGCAAGAAGATTTTCTCATCTGCAACATCAGAACTTAGTCCCCTCAGTCATTTTTTCACCTCTTCAGGTTTGAGACATCCGTTGTGAATCGGGCACTAGAGAACCTGCATACCTCCGTAAATCTGGGATCAATGAGAATTTGGAAATCACCCTTACCGTGGCTCTTGCAGTGAGTTTCTATATGCTACACTGTAATTTTGATAATGAGATCACAGTGATTACCCTAAAAGGCCTTTTTAAGCTTAGCTATACTACCCAGCTGTAATGGACTGGTTTGGTTCCCATAAGGTTTGTGTATGATATATATAATTTGGGTGTGGATGGCCGAGCATTTTTAAGCTCTCTCTTTCTAACAGGAACATGGATGCCACACCAGGGGTAAACTTACAATTCCCCATCCAGTGATCTAGGTTACACCTGAATAAGGGTAGGCAAGGACTTTGCTTTACATGGATGGGAAGACTGTTTCAGAGAAGGGGCAGTCTGTGAGATACATACCTGTCTCTCTCCAACATGTCTTATTTGTGTTTGCAGATGAAGTTGAGGTCCCTTGATTGAATGTTTCCAGTGCTGCTTCTTTTGTAGCTGTACAGCCGGTCCATTAAGGCTAGATCAGAAGATATTTTGTAGGACAGGCATAGGTTTCCTGTTACCAGTCAGTATTTGACCAAGTATAAGGATAAAACTTTGAGGTGGACTACACAGAACACACTGACTGCTCCAGCTGTTGCATATTTTTGGTCAGGTACCTACTGTAGGGAGAATTATGTTCAATGATTGTTCTAATGAGGGCTGCGTACAGTGGAACAATGACATCTTTGGACCCGGATGCCATACCCTTGCTTACAAGTTGCTCAGCATAGAATGGTTTCCTTATTACATTAGATACATGGTGGTCAAAGACCAAGTCACTGGTTCCATGTGTTACAAAATCCCTGACTACTGGATTGTCTGGGTTGTATAATCAGTGTAGTAATTTGCAGGGTTCTCCGTGTTTCTGAAAGAGTCTTTTATACTCTTCCTGGCATTGACTTTTAGACTGTGACTCTGGCAGCAGTTGCTAGTCAGTGTTAGGGCTTCTTGGAGGATATTTGTGTTTTTGGGATTCTGTGCCCATACCTAGTCTACAATCATCTGCAAAGTAAGTCAGCTAGAGAACTTTGATGTCAGCCTTGACTTCAGAGAAATAGATGGCAAATAGAAGCAGCCCCAGCATTGAGCCGTAAGGGACCTTGCTTGTGACCTGCCATTTAGTGGAGGTAGACTCCCCTATCCTGACTTCTTGGGTCCTATCTGTGAGCCAGCTTGCTATCCATCAGGTGACATTAGGGGGTTTATACCTAATTTTGTGAGGTTTTCTGCAGTGTAATGCCTTGGACAGGTTGAGATAGACAGTATGCACCGTTTTGCCCTCGTCCATTGCTTTGCTGACTTTCTCAAAGAAGTCCAGCATATTGACTGGGTATGACCTATCTTTATCAAATCCAAACTAAGTTAAATCCAGTGTCTTAAGGTTCCCTGTGTCATCATTTATCATATACATTGTTATTCTTTCTATGGTTTTACATATAAGACTCGTTGAGCGTATGGATTTGTAGTTTTCTGACTCTTTAGGTGGCTCCCCCTTGTGCAGAAGAATAACAATTGCAGTTCTCCATTCACTTGCCAGAAAGCATGTTTTGAGGCTCTAGATGAGTGATGATTCTAGTGGATCAGAAGGGTCATGCTTTGTGCTATTAAGGAGGCAACGTGGAATAATATCAGGTCCCACGGATGCATTGTTTTTGGCCTTGGAGTGTGCCTTTAGGACTTATACAGTAGTGATAGGGGAGTTGACGTTGGGGGCATTTATTAGAAGGTGTCTGGTGGTGAAAGCGGGATAAAATTAAAACTTATTGGCCAGTAGATTAGCTATGTCCTCTGGCTTAGTATAGGTGACTGCATTTACATTTCAGCACATTATTTGTATTGCTTTTGAGGTTGTAGACATAGCTGAAGAATGCCTTATGATTGTCCTTAGCCTGGGATGCTACTTGTACCACAAATATGGCACTGGGAGACTTAATTAGTCCCTTGACTTGCTTATTACATTTGATGAGGAAGTTCTTGCCTTGCTGGGTGTTCCACTTCCTATTTTTGGACATGATTTTCTTTCTTTTGTTATATATCCAGCTTATGCTGGGATTCCACAGGGTTCCTATTAGAACGATGAAAATGCATTTTGTCGAATGCGTTTTCATCGACACCTAAAGAGCGAACAGGCAAAACAGCAAAGTGGCTGTTCAGCGAATTCTTTACCTGGGAAAGAAGTCGCTTGACCGCTTCGTTGCTTTTCCATGTTCTGCACTGTAGTGTGGTCTCAGGGATTCCCTTGTCCGGTATAGCCCCCGAGCTTGAATGTGCAACAGTTACTGACCTTAGGGTTAGGGTGCAGGTTAAGGTAAGTGCATATGTATGAAAGTATTTACTTTTTTTTTTCTTTACGTTAGATGTATGGTTGAGTTACGTGTGTATGTGTTTTCAGCTGTTTACTTTTGTTTTGGGGGGGGTAGAATTAGGGTTAAGGTAAGTGTGTATGTGTTTGGAACTGTTTATGTAAATGTGCAACAGTTACTGACCTTATGGTTAGGGTACGGGTTAAGGTAAGTGCATATGTTTTAAAATGTTTATTTTTTTTTTTTTTTTTTTTTTTTGCGTTAAATGTATGGTTGAGTTACGTGTGTATGTGTTTTCAGCTGATTACTTTTTGGGGGTTAGAATTAGGGTTAAGGTACGTGTGTTTGTAACTGTTTACTGTTTTTTTTTTTGTTTTTGGTTGGAACAGCGATTTCTTTCCCTAGGAAAGAAATTGCTGTTCTGAGGTGTCAACGTTTTCAGCTTTCGCTGAAAAAGGGTCGATGAAACATCATTCACTGTTTTAAGCGTTCGATGTTTTAATATAGACCCAATTCCACCTGGGTGGCTTGTTTTTTGAGCTTGTCCTGTGATTGTTTTGGATAGATACTGCTGCCTCTGTGCAGCTGTATACATGGTTTCATAGGGACTTTGTCAACAAGTTCACATAGATAGTGGTGTTCCCTGAGTTTGGGGAATGGGGCTTGAAATTTTGCCAAAAACAAGAAGTTTGCATTGGAATTGTTCTTAAAGGTGCCAAGGTCAGGTGGTGTCCCAAGCTTTATTTTTATTTTGAAGGAAGCAGCTTTCTGGTCTCACCTGACTAGTGAGGGCATTACATGGGGGGAGGGGGGAGCAACAATGTTCCCCTATGTTTGTGAAGACCAGATCAAGGATATTTATGTCTGTAGTGGACATATGGGCTAGCTAGTCTAGAGCATTCATGTTGAAAATGTTCGTAGTTGTGTATGTTTTACAGTTTAATGAAGGGTAGCTGAACTCACTAAGAGTATGGTATTGAGTAGAAAGGTTATTATTTCTAGTTCATTTAAGTAGGTGGGGTGGATTTTTTGTTTCTTAATGGGGGGTCCTGTAGCTTACAGGTATATGGTATAGGACTTTGTCCATGGTGAGCTGTGCATGGAGAAGTTCAAGTGGGTCATATTGCTTGACCAGCATTGAGGTATGATTATTTTGACTGACTGTGCTGTTGCTATAGTTAGGGCAGCAGGCTCAAGAATTATTCTCCATTGGATGGCATGCCTTAGAATCTTCTTTTTAGGAAGAGCTTAGGCAGACTGTTGTGGATCTCCTCCTAATCTGGAGTGTTCTGTTTTGTCAGACCTCACTGAATCTGATCATTGCCCTCATCCCAGCAGTCTTGGAGACAAGGGTGCTGAATATTATTAGTCAGTCCATAAGTAAATGTGGTAAAACCTTTCACAAAAAAAACTTTCTTATTGCAAAAAAGGTTCCCTTTGGGAGAAGCCTTATTTGGCAAGTTGTGTATTCAATATACTAGTTGCTGGTCTTACCTGGTACAATGACATCTGACAAGGATCACCAGTGGGCAGTGCTGTGGTTGTGTTCAAGGTCTGTTTCCCACAGCTGTAAAGTATGAGGTTCAGCCCGGCCTCCTGCTCTTTGGATTTGTAGAGCTTTTGTGTTGCGCCCGTGTGTATGTGGGGTTCTGCTGTGAGCATTCTATTTTCATCCCACTTCCCAAAAACATGCTTGCTGACTGGCTACTTTAAACTCTCCAGGTATGTGTTCAATTTGCCTTTTGCCCTTAAGGAAGGTTTGGGTCTTGGCTGAAAAGAAATGGAGGCTCAGTTAATTTACCCAGTTCATAACCCATGCTTTTTTTGTTAAATGTAGGTCTGGGTGAAAATACTTCACAAGGTTTCTTCACTCATTTATTTTCATAACAGTCTCCTACCCACATCCCAGTAGTTCTACAGCTGCAGCATACTGCTTGAGCTTTGCTAGTAGTTACTCTGCTTGGGGGTGGGGAGATAAGCTCTTCACCCAACATGTTGTTAGCCCCATATATTCAAATTTTCCTAATGGTTGCCTTTCTTGCTAGTGGATTTTTGTTTGGGGGGGTGCTTTTTAAGGGAAGGCTGGCAGTTATTATTAAAAAACAAAAAAGCAATAATACAGTTTAAAATCTAAGCATATGTAAAAAAAATTAAAAGGCATACAGGTTATTACAGCTTAGCAACTCGTAATTTAAGTATACAATAATTAATAGTCTTATCATTAAACCCTGGTGCATTTGTAGTATCTAATTGAAGCTGCCAGGCTAACTGCGGTGGTGGTGGTGCGGTAGCGTTGTCGTCTCATAGCAAGACGTTGTCCCGTTCGATTCTCAGCTAGAGCGTCTTCTCTGTGGAGGCATACGTGAATGGGGCGTGCCTTTGTTGAAGGTTGTGCGTCAGGGCTGGTAACCCGGTATGTAAAAATCCACTACCAATCATTAGCGGACCGGAGTTCCGCTGTGGCGACCCCTAAAAGCCGAAAGACACAAAATTGAAGCTGCCAGGCTAACCCCCTGTATTTTAAGGTCACTTCCCATGTGCCACCCCTAACACATTTTTTTTTTGTTTTCTCATACTTTTTTGGTATATTTATTTATTGATGTCTGTCGTTTAGATCAACTGATTTGAATTAATCACATAATATTTTGTTAGTCATTTAAGAGTGTAAGCTTTACACTTTTAATGTTTCTGATGAAGTCCACTTTAACTTGGAAGGACAAAAGCATTCAAATAAATGTGTGACATCGAGGCACTGCTTGACCATGGAGCCATTTTCATACTTCAGTATTTAATGTAAACTGTAAACAAGTGCTTTCTTTCAATGTCTAGCATATTGTAATACAGAACACATTCAAGCAGTGCACCAAGTAGCAGTCCCTTTAGCACTGTTTTTTTTTATATATACTTGCCAGTGAAATAGAGTTGTCCTATTTTATTGTCAAAAAAGGAAAAAAAAGCTTTTAATTCCTTGCACAACATTTGTCCATTACATGCCTGAAAACCTGTTGGTTCAAAAGTAAATGACAAAACCAAAAACATACAAAGACAGTGGTCCTAAATCAGAGACCCATTTCGTTGACTTAATTGGTAGAATTAGAAGATTTACATTAAGGTAGCTTTTAGGTTCATAGGTGTTTACCAGGCTAATGACCACAAGGGCTTTTTTTAAGCCTAGCCATGTATCCCAAATCTCTGACAACTTCTCATACCCTTGATAAGTGTATCCAGGGATTTGGGAGATGAATCATTTACAAGCAGGGGCCTGGGAGATGAACCATTTACAGGTTGCCAGGTAGAGACATAGGTGCCAAACCTGGGATGAATTTTCTTTTTCTAGAGGATTATAATTCCGTAGCCTTAAATTGTGACATGATATAATGATTGCAGGTTTTTATTTTCTGCCAAAAAATTCACACATGTTAGGAGGGGCACAGAAAAATTCTGAAGCAAAAATTAAAAAAAAAAGTCAAGGACATCTCTAAAATTCGGAGCAGTTTCCATGCACTGGTTTACATTTTAGTGCTTTGTGATAGTAATACTTCTGAAGTTGAGGTCATGGGAACATGGGCAGTAATCTAACATGGACCATCTTTTCTTTTCTTTTTATTGCATTAATGTAAAAGACGTGCTTCTACCTTATAATAGAAGTTTTGCAATTTAGTTTTAGTAGCAGGAGGAGATGATTTGGAAAACCTCCAAGACCAAGTATACAGGTGTTTGTTGACAGCAGTTTTCCAGTGTTATGACCATATAGGTATTGGTATTGGTGTTTGTCTTTCTATGTATGTAAAGCTGTTTACTTTGTTGAAGCTTCACTGTTCTTCTTGTGACCATGACATTAGCTTTGTATTAACAGCCATGTATATTCTACAGATAAGTTATAGTTGATTACAGTGGAAATAAACTTGTGCATTGTAGCTTTTTAATTTGCATTAAGTTGTGAAGTTATTGTGTTTAAATTGCTTATGTTCAGTTTATTTTTAGTTTGCACTGTTTCCATAAGTCACATTAAGTAAACCACTCCTGAAATTACTGTTCTATAGCCCGAGAATCGGGAGGAAGGCATTGTGGGTACTTCTGCACAATAATAATAAAACCGATGCATGCCTGTGAGAAGCTAACTTTGGTATAAATATTGTATAGTGTATATTAGGAACAACCTCAAAGTGTTTACTGGAAGATGATGTTTAATTGAAATATAATTTAACAATAATAAAATATTTTGACTTCTTATTTCTGGAAGCAGAACTTTTTTTTATATATTTGCTTTCTTTCCAGTATTTTGTGTTTGTATTAAGTTAATGATCACCAATCATAACTTGTTTTATCAAAGGCACGTAGTGACTCCTGGCTGTGATTTTTAAATTTAGACTCATTTACAAATGTTAAATTTACTGTATTTTATTGCAGTAATAACCTGTATCTGACTAGAAATATGCACCTCTCAAAGGGTAGGGCATATGCTAATTTATACACTGCTTATACAGAGTTTCTGGCCACCATCTCATTCAGCATATGTTTAGGACTGTCATGACAATTCTAGCGATTGTCCATGTAAACCTGACAACCCGGAATTATAAATTACCAAATTTAAATGTTTTTTTTCTGAAGAAGAAATAATTTCAGTTTCTGTGAGTCACAAGAGAAATTTGCAAGAGAACTTGAGGTATGAAAAATACTTCTGTTTTGAAATCTTCACCCTTGGAAAAAAAAATGTTTTCATGTGATATCATGTCTATGTTTTCCTTCTTCAGTTGTGAAGCCTTAGTAAAAAAAAGTGTTTGTCCTGTCCTGATTTTGATGATGTATATAATTGCAAACTTCAAATTGTATAGCTGTACTTGGTTACCAAATGCATCAGAATTCACTGAGAAGTATTTCCATAGTAAATAGTATATGAATGTTATTGTTGGGAGGGACCACAAGATATTATGATCTAGGGTTTCATTTAATTCAGGGGTTGATGTTGTACCCTGATGGAGATGATACAGTGTAATTTCTGAGTGATTGTTCTTAGGTTTTAGATGTTGACTATGGGCTTCAGTCAAACTGCATATCATGTTTGGTCTTTGGAGTAGCTGCATATAGTTTTAGAATGTTTTCCACAGCTGTGAATTTTAGCAATAGTGTGATACAGAATCCTAGCTCAGACCTTGCAGAATTAAATGAAACCTCAGCCCTAAAAGACAGGAGTGATAGCGGGTTACCTTACATTACAAAAGTGCCATTTTAACCCTTTGAAATCAGTGCGGTTTATCAGAATTAATCTTTATTTTTAACCCATTTGCTTGCCAAGTTTCAGCCCACCACCACCACCACTATCTCCCATTGCCTGTCTAGCCCATTCATTCCTCAGTGGCTTATTTGTTCCCCCATGAAGTCAGAGACAATTGCTGGGCCATCATCCAGGCAGAAGGGTCTCCATGTCTGGTGAAGCATGCAGACTTCCCTGTATGACTGCCCCCTGACTTAGGTAGCTACACCTTGGCAGCACTTCCCATTGGCCCACACTCCACAAGCTGCACCAGCCAGAGCTCCCACTGGATGTCAGCTAAGCTGTGAGCCAAGACGACTCCCAGATGGATGAGTCATATGCTGCGCATTCCCTTTCTGCTCCACTCCTTTCAGCTGCGGTGCCTGTTATTTGAGCACGAGTCATCTGAGCTGTTAGAATGAATCTCAAGTACAAGTTTATAGGTGTGCATTGCTTTCTGAGGTTAATGACATGAGCAGTTGGCATCTTTCCACCTTTCTTTTTTATTTTGTTTAAACTGTGTGCTCAGCAATTGCAATCATACAAAAGTTGTCTTTAATAATCTGATAACTAAATCCATGTAAGAATTATTACAGTCATCTGTAATAGTTGTCTAGCAAAGTAATATTTAAACAAATGTTAACTAAACAATACAAGTATTATAATAAATACAGATAATGTCATAAATATGTGGATAGTACAGATTCTTACCTTTAAGATAATGTCCCATCGTATTAAATGTATTCACTCCATGTTCTACTGTTTTATTATCAGATACCATTTTTGGTTTCATCAAAAAGCATTGTTTTGGCCATATTATATAGTTGATCCCAGAAGTTTTTGTTTTTATTAAAAATATTGTTCATCTAGTTATTATGAGCTACTGTAACTAACCTTAATAAAATCTGAAGATGGTGGAGAAGACATTATAGAGATGTTCATCGTGTTACCCTGATGCAGTCATCACACTTGGGTTATCCTGCCGTCAGGCGGTCCTGCAGTCGGCCCAAATTCCAAAGTCTTGGTCCGGCATCGGTTGCTGTCGCTTCTTCCCTGACGTCAGTGCGCCAGGGGTATATAAGAGGCATCCAACGCCATTTTCTTCGGTCTTTCTTGCTGCGTGGTGCCCGAAGCAGAAGCAGTTCGCAAGTGCCGGTTGGCCGACACCTGAGATTTTCAATTCTAATTTCAGTCCGAAGTCTTCAATAAAGCTAAGTACCCCGTTGGGGAACCTTTTCTTGGCTCAGTCCGATGTCAGAAAAAGTTAACAATTGCATTTGTTGTGGGAAGCAAATACCTCATAAGGACTTCCATTCTTATTGTATTCCTTGCCTAGGCCCAGACCACGACGTCACAGGTTGTTGGTTTTGTGCTAGGTTTAATAAACGAACTATCAAATGCCGTTTTGACTTTGCACGCCATTATTTTGGTAGGAATTTTAATTATATCATGCCGTCGGAGCAGCCGACGACCGGCATGCATAAAAAATGCAAGGATAAGGACAGGCAGCCTAGGAACAAGCCAGACTCCGAGGCCTCTGCTGGGCCTGTCACCGGTTCTCCGGTTTTCATTGAGGCGCCTACGCAGCCCCTGACGACCACAGAATTGGTACCCCAGACAGCTGCGGATTCTCAAGCGGAGTCTACTAGGCTGACGCAGACATCTTCATTAGGCCCTTCCGACACCGGAGCCGAAGACGACCCCGGTGCAGTGGAAACACCTTCGGTTGCAGAAGGTGTCTTCAGACCGACTACACTCACCATTGAATCTTATGCTAAGCTTAAAACTCCTTTAAAGCCAAAAAAGACTGTACATCAGTCTACAGTTCAAGGCCCCATGCCTAAGAAACAGATGCTTAAGATGGCTGAAGATTTGATTACCCTAATCATGGGTTCCCATCCCCCTCCAGATAAAAGACCAAGACAAGAGGAGGATTATGCTTCCTCTGACGAGGTTTCAATTTTCTCAGATTCTTCTGAGGAACAGGATTACACTTTTCCTCCTTATGAATACTCTGATGCTGAAGACTCTATTCCCTCAGCATCTCTCCCTGAAGACTACTCCTTTGGGGAAACTTTACATACCATGAGGGAACATTTCCACTGGGAAGGCCAGGACTACTCTGATTCTAAGAAAAGACTCCGAGACTTCCTTTTACTACCCCAGCACAGACCACTTGCTATCCCTCCAGTTTTAGATGTTGTGGATGATGTTTACTTGGAGTCTAGTCTAAATCCAGACTCTCTACCTCCTGCTCCAGCCAAACCAGACAGATACTACAGAGTACCTGACTCACACAAATTCCATTATAAAAGCCCTGTGGCTGACCCAGAAACAATTTCCCAGGGTCCCAAGGGGGCTAAAGCTTTGGCTAAAAATCCTGTGCCTCTGAAAGGGATTCCAGAGCCCTAGATAGATGGGGAAAGAAAATATACACCTCAGCAACACTGGCTATGAGAGCATTAAATTGTCAGTTTCACATGCCGAAATATCAGCAATTCCTAATGTTTCAATTAAAACAAAAAATGAGCTCACATACTGAACACCAAATAAAACCACAACGTTTGAGAACCAACAGTAATCGGTTGAGGAAAAAAAAAAAACAGCTGACACAAATGGCAGTTAGCGCTGTCACCAACAATGTTCAATGTAGAAAAAACAACTCTCACAGGCACCAATAGCGTAATAAACTTTACTTAAATAACCGCTTTCGTCAGGAGACTTCTTCAGAATACATCTTAAAATTCACAGCACTACTTAAATACCCTGAATACTAATAAGCATTCAATCATTCAATTAAAAATTTAAGAAATACTAGTTAAAAAATCTCATTTCAACACTTTTGTCAATAGATAACTTACTGTTTTTTAAAAATCATTTAATGTTTATAGTGTCGTTCAAGCCTGGGAATCTATCAGATTTTAACCTTATTTGCCATAAAGTCTCCCTTTGTTCAACATAGTTTTTGAAATCACCCCCTCTCAAATCCGATTTACAAACTTCTATGACTGAGAACATGAATTTCTTAAAATTGTGGCAAACTAAGGAATGTTTAAATAAGGCATTCGTTTCATCCTTACACTTTATACTATAGATGTGTTCACTAATTCTTGTCTTTAGGCACCTGGTAGTCATTCCTACTTAAAAAGCTGTACAGGTGCTACAAGTACTGATGTAAATGACACCTTTAGTGTTACAGTTGACATACTGAGGTACTTCAAAGATTCTATCCATTGTCTCTATCACTATAAATGACCCTTGTGAAATAAATCTACACATGTTACATTGAAAACAGGGAAACATACCTTTCTTGTTTGTCTTACTGAGTTCTAAAGCTTTGCTATTGTTTTCTAAAGCTTTTTTAATGTTAAATGTATTTCTAAATACAAAATTAGGTTGTTGTCCTACGACTTTACAAATCTCAAAGTTCCCCTGTATAATTTTCCAGTTCCTCTTGAGTAAATGTCTTATCTTGGTGCTATCGATGGTCATGTCCAAAGAACACACCAATTTACTGTTAACACGAGTACTTGTGGGGGCTGGAACTGAAAAAGTGTCTCTATTGTTTAATAATGCTGGATAATGTGTACTCCGCTTATTTAAAACTTCTTTTATTATGTCTTCTAATAATGGTACATTATATCCTCTACTAATAAACATATTTTTAATAAAATCTATTTCTTTGTGTAGATCTGCTTCTTTTGTTGTCATACGACAAGCTCTTATGAATTGTCCCTTGGGTATATTTCTTATAATATGTGTAGGATGTCCACTTTGAAAATGAAGGCAACTATTTGTAAAAGTTCTTTTCCTAAAAATACCACTGTGAAACCTGAATTCTAAGGTGTCCCACCAGAATGATACATCCAGATAGTTAATTTTCAATCCTATTTCTCCCTGAGTAAATTTCAAAAAATAAACAAAAATATACCCTATACCATAGAAGACATAATAAAAGAAGTTTTAAATAAGCGGAGTACACATTATCCAGCATTATTAAACAATAGAGACACTTTTTCAGTTCCAGCCCTCACAAGTACTCGTGTTAACAGTAAATTGGTGTGTTCTTTGGACATGACCATCGATAGCACCAAGATAAGACATTTACTCAAGAGGAACTGGAAAATTATACAGGGGAACTTTGAGATTTGTAAAGTCGTAGGACAACAACCTAATTTTGTATTTAGAAATACATTTAACATTAAAAAAGCTTTAGAAAACAATAGCAAAGCTTTAGAACTCAGTAAGGCAAACAAGAAAGGTATGTTTCCCTGTTTTCAATGTAACGTGTGTAGATTTATTTCGCAAGGGTCATTTATAGTGATAGAGACAATGGATAGAATCTTTGAAGTGCCTCAGTATGTCAACTGTAACACTAAAGGTGTCATTTACATCAGTACTTGTAGCACCTCTACCGCTTTTTACGTAGAAATGACTACCAGGTGCCTAAAGACAAGAATTCGTGAACACATCTATAGTATAAAGTGTAAGGAAGAAACAAATGCCTTATTTAAACATTCCTTAGTTTGCCACAATTTTAAGAAATTCATGTTCTCAGTCATAGAAGTTTGTAAATCGGATTTGAGAGGGGGTGATTTCAAAAACTATGTTGAACAAAGGGAGACTTTATGGCAAATAAGGTTAAAATCTGATAGATTCCCAGGCTTGAACGACACTATAAACATTAAATGTTTTTTAAAAAACAGTAAGTTATCTATTGACAAAAGTGTTGAAATGAGATTTTTTAACTAGTATTTCTTAAATTTTTAATTGAATGATTGAATGCTTATTAGTATTCAGGGTATTTAAGTAGTGCTGTGAATTTTAAGATGTATTCTGAAGAAGTCTCCTGACGAAAGCGGTTATTTAAGTAAAGTTTATTACGCTATTGGTGCCTGTGAGAGTTGTTTTTTCTACATTGAACATTGTTGGTGACAGCGCTAACTGCCATTTGTGTCAGCTGTTTTTTTTTTCCTCAACTGATTACTGTTGGTTCTCAAACGTTGTGGTTTTATTTGGTTTTCTTTTACTTGCTACCATGGCTGAGGAAAGCGAAGAACAGCTACTGAACCTTACCATCCATCCAACAGCAGGATCAGATTCATCCAATACCAATGATTTGCTTATTGCAACTTTAATCAACATCCAGAACTCTTTGAATTTTTTAGTAGCGAAGGCTTCTAAATCTACATTGCAGCCAGCGGGGAATGCCTCGAGTCCTATTGGTTCATTTCATGAACTGGATACCGTCATCGAAACCACGGAAAACAACGGTTCTTCCGCAGATCAAGTGAAACAACGTGGAGGTTATGGTGCGCGCTATCATGAACAGAGTGAACAGAATGAACTTGGTTTAAAACCTATATTGGAATCTTTCAATAACCCCTTTGGTGGACACTCTGGGTATGTACAGTCTTATAACAATGAAGAAATTAATAAGAGAAGTGAACTTTTAAGTAAACTGTTAAAAAGATATCGCTCCTTATTCATTGAAAACTGTTATTTTGAGCGATGTATTGAATTAGGCATAATGCCGAAAGGGCTGAGATTCTTCAAATGCCCTAACGGCGTATTCATTGGAGACCCGATGTTTGAAACTTTGGTAACCTTCTTTAACGAAGCAGGGTTATCTTTCTTAAAGCTGTTAATAGACAACAATTCAGTAAAAATGGGCCTTTTAAAAGACGAAATTTGTCAAATAGAGGCTCAAATTAAATCAATGTTTTCTGATAACAAAAAACAAGTTGAGTTTTTCAACAAACTAG
Organism: Protopterus annectens; assembly: GCF_019279795.1. NCBI lineage: Eukaryota > Metazoa > Chordata > Ceratodontiformes > Protopteridae > Protopterus > Protopterus annectens. Next base: position 1,475,797,326 of record NC_056741.1, read on the forward strand.
TTAACGAAGTTGAAAAACATGCAGGTGAGGTCACCAACAGGAAACATTCTAAACTTTTGCGGGACATTACAACCTATGAATCTAAATCTGCCTATAATCACTTTGTCCCAGGTAACAGAGAAAGTAACTTTAAAACGCAAATGTTTCAAAAAGCAAATACACGCAACTACAGTTCAGTAGTGACTGTTAACACCAAAAGCGGAGTTAGAGAACCGACCACACTGGTTAAAGCTACAACTAGTGTAAACACGAGAAAGAACATCGGAACTGATGACAACATTGATTTCGCCAATGACCATGAACTAGTTGAAAATATTCCAGAAAAAGAAATCACTGATGAAAATAACGTTAGGGCAAAGACCGGTAGTGTTAATAATGCTTCCACAACCAGTTTAACATCAACTACATCTACTTTTTTTTGCCAAGAAGATACCCCCAGTGAAAAAAACTATATTAACCAGGAGTCGTACATTTCTGGGGTCAAGTTCCTCAGCAGACGAGACGTAACATCACAGACAGATAGTTTTGACATCATAAATTTAACTGACGTTGTCTTTAACAATTATGAAATGAATGTTTTAAGACTTGGGTTCAATTTTGTTCCTACAAACAAAGCAGATTATGGTAAAACAGTGGTAGATATTAAAAAATATGCCAGAAAGTTAAATTTACATTACTTAATGCATGACATTCCAATGGCAAATAAAGCTTTAATTAAGCCTTCAACTTATAACCCACAATTAATCCATACCATTAAAGTTTTTGAAGAAATATGCATACAAGAACTCGAAAATGTATTAACAAAGAACACCAAAATTAATCATAATTTAACATCCAATGATAGAAAAGCTTTTCATAACTTACGTAAGAAAAACAATACAATAAGGTTTATGAGAAGTGACAAAGGGGGTAATTTAGTCATTATGACACAGGACTCATACAAAAGGAAAATGCTAGAAATATTAAACAACAATGATGAATATGAAGTTGTTTCATTATATGAAATAAACAAAAAATATAGTACAATACATTCCTTTTTGTATGATGCCCTGATGTCAAATGAGATTGATTTAGAAGTCTATGAATTTTGTGTTATAGATAAACCAAGGATAGGTGTTCTTTTTGGAATACCGAAGATACATAAAAATTTGTTAGACCCACCATTCAGACCAATAGTGTCTTCACCACATTCAGTTACAGAGGGGATATCACTAGTAATAGATGCTACTTTAGGGTCATTGGTTTCCAAGCAAGAATCATTTATTAAGGATTCTTGGCATTTTCTGGAAAAATTAAAGAAATTTAGTGATAGAAATACATTTGACCCCAATCATCACATTATTTTTACCTTGGACGTGGTCTCTTTATATACATGTATTCCCCATGAAGAAGGGGTTGAAGCCATACGAAATTTGTTAAGTAAAAAAACAGAATATGAAGCAGGCCAAGTTTCCACCATTTGTAGATTTTTAGACATTCTGTTACATTATAACTATTTTTTATTTGGAGACACCTATTATAGACAAAAAAGAAGTGTAGCTATGGGGTCTCCGGCAGCGCCTTCATATGCTAACCTTGTAATGTCTTGGTGGGAAGATGAGTTCCTTAATCCACTAAAGACTACTTTTAACATTTTATTTTACCATAGGTTTGTAGATGATTTGATTTTTATCATCGAAGGAAACAGTGACACAGTTAAAAATTTTCTCTCTTCCAGTAACAAGTCTGTTGATTTTTTGAAATTTACTCAGGGAGAAATAGGATTGAAAATTAACTATCTGGATGTATCATTCTGGTGGGACACCTTAGAATTCAGGTTTCACAGTGGTATTTTTAGGAAAAGAACTTTTACAAATAGTTACCTTCATTTTCAAAGTGGACATCCTACACATATTGTAAGAAATATACCCAAGGGACAATTCATAAGAGCTTGTCGTATGACAACAAAAGAAGCAGATCTACACAAAGAAATAGATGTTTATTAGTAGAGGATATAATGTACCATTATTAGAAGACGTAATAAAAGAAGTTTTAAATAAGCGGAGTACACATTATCCAGCATTATTAAACAATAGAGACACTTTTTCAGTTCCAGCCCCCACAAGTACTCGTGTTAACAGTAAATTGGTGTGTTCTTTGGACATGACCATCGATAGCACCAAGATAAGACATTTACTCAAGAGGAACTGGAAAATTATACAGGGGAACTTTGAGATTTGTAAAGTCGTAGGACAACAACCTAATTTTGTATTTAGAAATACATTTAACATTAAAAAAGCTTTAGAAAACAATAGCAAAGCTTTAGAACTCAGTAAGACAAACAAGAAAGGTATGTTTCCCTGTTTTCAATGTAACATGTGTAGATTTATTTCACAAGGGTCATTTATAGTGATAGAGACAATGGATAGAATCTTTGAAGTACCTCAGTATGTCAACTGTAACACTAAAGGTGTCATTTACATCAGTACTTGTAGCACCTGTACCGCTTTTTACGTAGGAATGACTACCAGGTGCCTAAAGACAAGAATTCGTGAACACATCTATAGTATAAAGTGTAAGGATGAAACGAATGCCTTATTTAAACATTCCTTAGTTTGCCACAATTTTAAGAAATTCATGTTCTCAGTCATAGAAGTTTGTAAATCGGATTTGAGAGGGGGTGATTTCAAAAACTATGTTGAACAAAGGGAGACTTTATGGCAAATAAGGTTAAAATCTGATAGATTCCCAGGCTTGAACGACACTATAAACATTAAATGATTTTTAAAAAACAGTAAGTTATCTATTGACAAAAGTGTTGAAATGAGATTTTTTAACTAGTATTTCTTAAATTTTTAATTGAATGATTGAATGCTTATTAGTATTCAGGGTATTTAAGTAGTGCTGTGAATTTTAAGATGTATTCTGAAGAAGTCTCCTGACGAAAGCGGTTATTTAAGTAAAGTTTATTACGCTATTGGTGCCTGTGAGAGTTGTTTTTTCTACATTGAACATTGTTGGTGACAGCGCTAACTGCCATTTGTGTCAGCTGTTTTTTTTTCCTCAACCGATTACTGTTGGTTCACATACTGAACAGTCTGAATTCAAGGAAATGCAGGATCTGTTGCATGCAGCTGAACAGGTGGGCAAACATACTTTACAATGTGGATTTGATTCATTGGAAGCTTCCTGTAGAGCAGCTGTTACTGGGTCTGTCATACGTAGACATGCTTGGTTAAAAGAACAAACTCTACCTGATCATGTTAAAGCAAAATTATTGGATGCACCTTTACAGCAGAATGTATTATTTGGTGTCAAAGCAGAAGAGGCTTTAAAGAAAATGGAGGATAAGGCAAAGTCTATGCAGACGGTCAAGGATTTTTTACAGGTACAACTCCCTCGTTTCAGCAAAAATTGGCCAATAAAAAAGTGGTCCTTTCCAGCTTCTGACAGATCACAGAGGGGCAAATACAGACGCCCAAGGGGCAGAGGTCAGTCACAAGGCCCTTACAAACCTCGCCAATGGGGTACTGCTAACCAAAAAGGAGGAGAAGACAGGCCCCAAGCTAGCAGAAAACAAACACAATGACTCAATCCTCAAACTACCAAGCAAATCTCTCCTGGCAGCTCCCTTGGGAGGAAAATTAGCATTTTTTGCAGACAACTGGCACATCATCACAAAAGACAAATGGGTCCTAAACATTGTCTCACAAGGATACAGATTCCACTTTCATACCTTGCCAGGGATAAAAGGAATGCCAAACCTGCCACCAAATCAATGGGCAGAGGCACAAAAACAAATTACAGCTCTCATGGACATGAGAGCCATTCAACAGGTACCTACACAGGGGCAAGGACAAGGATTTTACTTGACTCTTTCTAGTCCCAAGAAAAGACAAAGCATGGAGACCCATTCTGGATCTTTCAGTTTTGAACACCTATCTGCAAGTACCAAAATTTAAGATGCTAACACTACAGCAGCTTCTTCCCATGCTGGGCAATAATGCTTGGCTAGTAACGTTGGACCTCAAGGAGGCATACCTGCATGTCGCTATCAGACAAAATTGCAGAAGATACCTCCACTTCATTGCAGGTTCAATGCATTATCAGTTCTCTGCACTGCCCTTTGGCTTATCTACTGCACCCAGGGTCTTCACAAAATGCCTGGCACCAGTAATTGCATACTGCAGACAAAGAGGAATTCAAATATACCCATACCTGGATGACTGCCTTATTCAAGCAGAAAGCAAGGACATTCTTTTAAAGCATCTGGCATTTGTCAAACATCTTCTAAGTTGCCTAGGGTACACAGTAAACGAAAAGAAATAAAAACTAGTGCCCTCAGAAAACATAATATTCCTGGGTGCCAGCTTGAATACAACGGCCCAGATGGCTTATCTCACACCAGACAAGCAACAACAGCTGACTCAAGATTTCAAAATAATGGCAACAAAGACCCAACTCACTGCAAGAAAAATTCTGCAGGCCTTGGGATTCATGGCATCTTGCATACTACTAATACCATTTGTAAAACTGCATATGAGGAAATTACAGTGGTACTTGAAAAGCGTATGGACTCAGCACAGCCACAGCTTGGAAACAATGATACCACTCATCCCCTGCCTTCAACAGGAGTTTCTATGGTGGGCACAGGCATATCACCTCAACAAGGGTCAGCCTTTCACCTTACCCACAGCCAGGCAAACTGACAACAGATGCATCGGACTATGCCTGGGGAGCACACATGGCAGGACAGTGCATTCAGGGCAAATGGACTACAGATCAAAGGCATCTGCATATCAATCAAAAAGAAATGCTAGCAGTACAGAATGCACTAACAGCTTTCAAGGACCTCTTACACCCAGGACAACTAATAATAAAGACGGACAATACCACAGTAATGTGGTACATAAACAAGCAAGGGGGCACACATTCCTACCCTCTATGCAGGCAAGCAATGACCTTGTGGAACATGGCGCTGTCTTACCAGGTTCAATTACAAGCACAATTCCTGCCAGGAAAGAAAAACACATTGGCAGACGACCTAAGCAGAACCATCATGGATCCACACGAGTGGAAACTAGATCCGCAAGTATTTGCAATGATAGCTCAAAAATGGGGACGCCCAGACATAGATCTGTTTGCCAGTCCCCAAAACTACCATCTTCAAAAATTTTTCACAAGGACATTCCATCCACAAGCTTGGAAAGTGGGTGCCCTCTCATTCAGTTGGAAAACATTAACAGTGTATGCCTTTCCTCCACTGCTTCTTCTAGCAAAGGTACTGCTGAAAGTCAGATTAGAGAGGCCACAAATGATACTCATTGAACCAGACTGGCCACGCCAGCATTGGTATCCAGTTCTAAGGAACATGGCCCACGGCCCACCATGGGTTTTACCACAAATTCCTCACCTGCTCACCCAGCGAGACAGTCAGATTCTACACAGCCAGCTCAAGACTTTAAACCTGGCTGCATGGCAAATTACCTAAACAACCAGCCAACACCTCTATCCAAAGCTGTTATGGATGTCATTCTGGAGGCCAGGAGGCCCAGCACCAGGAAAACCTATTCAGACAAATGGAAAAGATTTTGCGCTAAAGGCCACAATCCCATTGATCCATACATTCCTCAGATTCTACAATATTTAACTGAGATGTTGCACAAAGGACTTTCCTTTTCATCTATTAAGATCCACGCCTCAGCAATTTCAGCTCATTACAACACAGATCCTCCTTTATTCTCACATCCACTCCTAAGACAGTACCTCAGAGGGGCTAAAAACATAAGTCCGCCCAGGAGAGCACCAACTCCTATTTGGGATCTCAATTTTGTTCTGGAAAAGCTTACACTGCTGGCCTTTGAACCAGCTTTTTCAGCTGATTTAAAATTTCTTTCATGGAAAACTTCCCTGCTACTAGCAATAACCTCAGCTAGAAGAGTCTCAGAGCTACAGGCACTAATGGCAGTGGAGCCTTTCCTCATTTTTCATCGACAGAGTATCTCTACGAACTAACCCTTCCTTTATGCCAAAGGTGGTATCCAGTGTGGCCCTAAACCAAACCATTCATTTGCCCACCTTTGTCCCAAATCCCCAGAAAAAGGAGAAAGACTCCTGCACTCTTTGGACATTCACAGGCAATTACATTACTACTTGGATAAAACTAAGGCTTTCAGAAAATCTGACCAGCTCTTTGTAGCCTATGCTGCAGGATCACAAGGAAAAGCTATCTCAAAACAGACCATTTCTAAATGGATAGGGCATTGCATATGTTTCTGCTACATGCATCATGGGAAACCGGTACCTGCTAACATTAGTTCCCACTCCACCAGGGCTACAGCTACATCAGCAGCCTTTCTCAGGGGAGTGCCAACCAAGTATATTCTGGAAGTTGCAACCTGGAGTTCAGTGCACACCTTCACCAAACACTATCATTTACCTCTATATTTTAAGACTAGAGCTGGTTTTGCCACTGCAGTTTTGCAGGGCCTACTAGCTTCTTCTAACCCTGTTTAACTCCACCACCCATCCTTAGCTTTGGGATTCAACCCAAGACTGCAGTAGGGTAACACGATGAACATAGTACAGTTTTGTACCTACCGTAAATGTAGATGTTCGAGTGTTCACCCTGCTGCAGTCCAGGTTACCCTCCCTCCATTCCCTCTGAACTAGCTGAACTTATCTATGCCACTCTATCCTATACAACCTCTGTGGTGTATTTGCTTGTGCCTGAAGGTATTGTTTTATTTTTATATAACTATATATATATATATATCTATCTATATATATATATATATATATATATATATATATATATATATATATATATATATATATTGCCTACCTATTGGGGGCACCTGACATCTGGGGCAAGAAATGCTGAAGAAAATGGCGTTGGATGCCTCTTATATACCCCTGGCGCACTGACGTCAGGGAAGAAGCGACAGCAACCGACGCCGGACCAAGACTTTGGAATTCGGGCCGACTGAGGGACCGCCTGACGGCAGGATAACCCAAGTGTGATGAATGCAGCAGGGTGAACACTCGAACATCTACATTTATGGTAGGTACAAAACTGTACTTTTCTTGTAATTACTTACTTAATTTGCTGTTGCTAAGAGGCACCAAAAAAGAGGATACTGATCTTCACTTACAGAAGGTAATACTGGAACATTGTGTAATTCATGGGACATTACAAATATGTCTCCGTAAATTTTGAGAAAATGATTGAAAGTTATTCCAAAATTCATCTAATAGAGTGCATTGGAAAAAACATATGATCCCAGTCAGCATTAGCTTATACATTGCATTTGTGGTATATACTGTTAGTTTTGATTTTATTATTTTTTTTCAGGAGTGTTTTAAGGCCACTGTAAGGCTTTCCACATACAAGTTTTACAGACGGGTGAACATGTAGTACTCTTTGTGCCAAAGAAACTGAATCCAGGCCAGTAATGCTTCAAAACAATTTATTGTGCAAAAGACGTAGGCAAGCAGAGAAAAGTATCACAACTTCAGTATCTAAAACCCAAAGCTGAGATAGCACTGTGGTGGAAAAAAACACTGCTGCTTGACAAGCACTAAGCGTGCCATTCAGTAGTAGAATTGCACCAGCATGGCATGGTAACAAGGTATTGTAATAACTTTGTAACGGTGTCATTTTCCTGTCCCATTGGTGACCGGTTTAATCAGTGTGATCTCTGTAACATTGTAATGTAATTATGAAAACAGCTGTGCTATACACCCGCCATCATCATCACATTACAGTGTTACTGATGAGAGCAGTATGGTACATCAGAAGTATGTGCTCATTTTCTTTCCCTCTCTGTATTCTTTCTGCAAACCCCACTGAGCCTATACTGAGTAGTATAGGATTTGACAGGCAGTTAAAGTGGACCCATCCGTAGTAAGTTTATCAGCAGTTCTAACTTTAGTAGGACACTTACAGAATATTTCCAGACAGTGGAATCGTCTTCCTCAATTGTCCTGTAGTACATTTTGGTATTCCTACATCCCGTGTGCCACACTGCTATCCCTTACACCTCAGTTAAAAGTCAGATTCACATCAGATGTCCTTCTATTCAGTGTTGCAGTATTCTTTACATATGGGTTGTTTTCCACCCTACAACCTGATGTCCAGCTAGTATGCAAAAGTGTTTAGCCACTGCCAGTACATGGGATGTCGCACGTGCGCTCTGACAACATTAGCCATAAAAAGATGCCCGCACGTACCATCCTCAGAACTTGTCTGCCACCATTCAGAAGGTTGACTCATACATACTGTCTGCAGTTGGATTTCGTGTGTTGCTGCCAGCTTCAAATAAGTGCGCCCATGGAGATTTATTTTCTTACTACTGCCATTTGTTTTTGTTTCATGTCATCTAGGAAGGGCAGGTGTAAGTGTGGAAGGCAGATTCCACATAAAGATAGCCACAACTTCTGTCCTTTCTGTGTAGTGCCTAGTCACGACAACTGATCCTGTTCCATTTGTCAGCCCTTTGTGCCTAAGACTTTGTGTAGCCGACTTTCGACTCTAAGTCTTTATCTCGAAAATCAGCGGCTTAAACATCTGGCTAAAGACCTTATGGAGATTTCTGGAGGTCCTTCGGCTGAGCTGAGTTTGAAGAGGAAGGTGAGCAAGCAAAAACTTGAAACCTCTTTGCCTGCGCCTTCTACCTCTGATGTACCCCTTGAGGTTGGTGAAGACCTGGTGATATGGTCGGAGGTCTGGTCTGCTTCTTTGGTGGGTACCTCAGTGGAAGCCGCCAAGGGATCTGATCCCAGCATGTTTGATGCTATGCAGTTGGCCATTTTGGATGACATTGGGGAACCACAGCTTGTTGTGCTGGAGGACTCCAGTGACATTCCTGCCATTGCGAATAGGGATCCTTCCTTGACTATGCCGGACATTAGGCCTACGTCGGGTTCTTCTTCCTTGTCCCCCTCACACAGAAAGACATGCAAAGAAGAAACAAAAGACTAAACATCCCAACATCCTGTCTACTCAGTCTGATTGGGATGCCTTTTCCTAGGATCTTATTAGGTCCCTAATGTCCTTGAAGTCTTCTTCCCCTCTGCCTTCTTTCACTTCCTGTCCTGTACAGGCTCGTGGGTTTCAGGTTCTTTCCTCTGATTCTGAGGATTCTTCTTCTGATGAGGATTATCTTGCATATTCCACCCAAAGTCTCCACAGGAATATGCATCCCATTGAAGGACTCTAATGGAGAGGATTCCCCTACTGAAGAAATTTATTTTGGGGGAAACTGTTAATAAAGTGAGGGAGTTGTTCAAATGGGATTGTTCCCAGATTTCTAATGAACAAAAGTGGTATTATTACCTTCTACAAATGAAGGTTCCTTCTCCCTCTGCAGCTCCTCCAGTCCTTCCAGCTTTCCTGGATGAGTTCACCTCCTCCGCTAATCTCCAGATTCACAGGCCCCTGCTCCCAAGAGGCCTGACAAACTTTACAAAGTGGCAGAAGGTTCTCTACAAGTGTCCTTTCTTTGATCTACCTGTGGTCTCCATAGTTTCTGATAAGTCTTCCTATTTATCTCCTTCTGCCAAGCTTCTACCATCTCATCAGGAGAGCAGAATTCTTGAGAGAATGGGTAAGAAGGTGTGTACCTCTTCCACTTTAGCTGTCAGAGCTACTAATTACCTGACGCACATGTCTAGGTATTCCTTGGCTTTGCTTCCTCAGGCTTCACATGCTCTAGCATATTTATCAGATTCTGAGGTTAAAACACAGGTCTTGTCACTTTTGGCTGCATTCTCTCAAGTAGCTAGACATTCCTTTAACTGCAGCTATGATGCTGTTGAGGCATCATCTCGAGCTGCTGCTTCTGCCTCTGTGCTTAGGAGGCTTTCATGGCCGAGACTTCAGTCATTACCGGATGATAATTAAGACAAATTACTTGATTCTCCTTTGGACAAGTCTGTCCTCTTTGGTTTGGCAGCTGCAAACTTGTTTAAGACTTTCCGAGAAAAAGGGAAGGAGCTTCAAGACCTGAAACAGTTTGTTTCACCAGTTCTAAAATTTCATAGGAACTTCCCTGCCAAAACTGCCTTTGTTAGGAGGCCTACTCGTTCTTCTGCTTCTAATTCTGCTCCTAGGTCTAAGAGGTCTACTAGGAGACCCCACTCAATCAAAAACTTCTTCCTCAGTTCCCTCTACACAGCAGTCTTTTCAGACCAGGCCCAGTTTTCTGTGACAACCAGCTCACCCTTCCAAGTCATACACCTCTTTCTTTTGCCTTTCTCTTTCTTTTCCAGCCTAGGCAAGGATCACTTACGATGCCTGGGTTCTATCCATCATCCAGAAAGGTTACTTTATAACTTGGAAGAATCTACCTTTCATGAGAATTCCACAGCCTCCTTCCAGTCAGTTGCAACTGTCTCTACAGCTCCTGTCTCAGCTGATGTCTCAAGACACTATTCAGAGTGTACCTCTGGGTCAGAGAGGCAAGGATTTTTACTCAAGAATGTTTTTGGTTCCAAGAAAGGATGCCTAGATGTACATCGTGTTTCACTGTTGCAGTCATGACTGTAGGGTTCTCCCCTGCCGACAGGCAGTCCTCGGTCGGCCAGAATCCCAAAGTCTGGGTCCAGCGTCGGCTGTTCATCCATGCTCCCTGACGTCAGAGCGCCAGGAGTACAAAGCTGACAGCTGACGCCATGTTCTCCAGTCTTTCTTGCCGTGCGGTGATAGCAGTTCGCAAGTGCCAGGGTGCTGACTCCTGACAATTTTTTCTGATCAAACTTCAGTCCGAAGACTTTCTTCTCCTACTCAAAGCTAAGTACCCCATTGGGGAAACTTTTTTCTTGCCCCAGTCCGATGTCAGAAAAAGTTAATAATTGTATTTCATGTGGGAAGCAAATACCTCATAAGGATTTTCATTCTTACTGTATTCCTTGCTTAGGCCCTGACCATGACATAGCTGTTTGTCGGTTTTGTGCTAGATTCAATCAACATACTATTAAACGAAGGTACGATTTTACTTTTCATTACTTCGGTAGGCGTTTTAATTACAAAATGTCGTCGGATACAGTTCCGGCTACCGGAGTTCACAAATGACGCAAGGACAAAGACAGGCCTCCGAGGTCCAAATCAGACAATATCGCACAAGCAGAGCCAGCTTCAGGTTCGGCCGTCGTCAGTGAGGCGCTTTTGCAGCCCCTGTCGTCGGCCATTTCGGAACCAATAGCTGAAACGGACTCCCACGAGGAGCCAACCAATGCTCCTTCGGATGGGTCCGGAGCCACTGTGCAGGTACCGGCTTCCGAAGGGGTTTTCAGGCCTACTCAGCTTCTTATAAAGGCAAAGCCAAAGGCAAAGACTCTTTCCAAATCAAAGACTGCAACTCAGGCCTCTTCTGATCCGGCTCCCAAGTCTCAGAAACAGTTACTTAAAATGGTGGAGGGCTTACTTACTATGATTAGGGGTTCACATCCCCCTCCAGATAAAAGGCCAAGGCAGGAAGTTTATTATGACTCCTCTGATCAGGCTTCTGTTTCTTCTTCTGACCAGGAATATTCTTTTCCTCCTTATGAGGATTCTGATGCTGAGGAATCCATTCCTTCAGCTTTTCCCCCTGAGGATTTTTCTTTTGGGGAAACTTTGCATGAAATGAGGGAACATTTCCACTGGGAAGGACAGGAGTACTCCGAATCTAAGAAAAGACTAAGGGATTTTCTTCTTCTTCCCCAACATAGGCCCCTGGCTATTCCTCCTATTTTGGATATTGTGGATGATGCTTTTTCGGAGGCTAACTTTACTCCTGACTCTTTTCCTCCAGCTCCTGTTAAGCCAGACAGATACTATAGGGTTCCTGATTCCCACCAGTTTTTATTCAAGAACCCTACTGCTGACCCTGAAACCATTTCTCAGGGTCCTAAGGGCGTTAAGGCCGCTTCTGCTAAAAACCCCATTCCCACTGAGAAGGATTCTAGATCTTTAGAAAGATGGGGCAAGAAGGCGTACACTTCTGCTACTTTATCTAGTAGGGCTTTAAACTGTCAGTTTCATATGCTGAAGTACCAGCAATTTCTCCTGTCTGTTTTAAAGCAAAAGCTAACTTCCATTTCCACCTGTGCAGAGGATAAGGAACTACATGACTTATTGCATGCCACTGAACAAGTTGGGAAGCATGGTTTACACTGTGGATTTGATGCCTTGGAGACTTCTTGTAGAGCTGCTGCCTCTGGCACAGTAATTAGAAGGCATGCATGGTTAAGGGAACAAAATTTGCCAGATCAGGTAAAGGCTAAATTATTGGATGCTCCTGTTCAGCATAATGTTTTATTTGGATCTAAAGCTGAAGACGTGATTAAAAAGATGGAGGACAAGGCAAAGTCCATGCAAACAGTTAAAGATTTCTTACAAGTACAGCCACCCAGATTTAGCAGGAATTGGCCCTCAAAAAATTGGTCCTTTCCCAATTTAGACAGGCCTCAGAGGGGTAGATATAGACGCCCCCGAGGTAGGCCTCAAACGCAAACCTCTTATAGACCAAGACAGTGGACTGCTTCCACCCCTAGGGGAGGAGAAGACAGGTCGCAAGCTCATAGAAAACAGACTCAATGACACCCTCTGTTGGGCTGCAGGATCTTCTTGCCTGGAAGCCCCTCTCGGAGGAAAACTTTCTCTTTTTCATCTAAATTGGACTCATATAACCCAAGACAAGTGGGTTCTGGATGTGATTTCAAGAGGTTACAAATTCCATTTTTGTACCCCACCAAGGCCAAGCGGATGGCCAGATCTTCCAAGACATCAGTGGTCAGAGGCATTAAACCAGGTGGAAGCTCTCTTGGCTATGAAAGCCATAGAACTAGTTCCACTTTCAGAGATGGGACAAGGTTTTTATTCAAGGCTTTTTCTAGTCCCCAGAAAGCAAAATTCATGGAGACCCATTCTGGATCTGTCAGTCTTGAACACTTTTCTAGAGATACCAAAATTCAAGATGCTTACTCTACAGCAGCTACTGCCAATGCTGGTCAAAAATGCATGGATGGTAACTTTGGATTTAAAAGAAGCATATTTACACATTCCCATCAGACAGGAACGCAGAAAATACCTCAGGTTCAAGGCAGGATCGAGGCACTACCAATTCTCTGCGCTGCCCTTTGGATTGTCTACTGCGCCCAGGGCCTTTACCAGGTGCCTGGCTCCAGTAGTAGCTTATTGCAGACTCAAGGGAATTCAAATTTACCCTTATCTGGACGACTGTCTTATTCAGGCAGACAGCAAGGATGTCTTACTCCAGCATCTACAGTTTGTTCAGAATCTTCTCAAGTTCCTGGGATTCACTGTAAACATAAAAAAGTCAAATTTGACACCCTCACAACAGATAATTTTTCTGGGCGCTTCTCTAAACACAACAACTTAGATGTCATTTCTGACGTACGAAAAACAGTTACAGCTGGCTTCAACTTTCAAAACCTTGGCAACTACAACTCAGCTATCTGCAAGGAGATTCCTGCAGGCTCTGGGTTACATGGCCTCCTGCATCCTTCTTGTACCATATGCAAGACTACATATGAGGAAAATACAGTGGTACCTAAAAAGTGTCTGGTCTCAACATTGTCACAGTCTAGACATTCTGATCTCCGTCCTGCCTTGTCTTCAAAAGGAATTCCTTTGGTGGTCCAAGGCATGTACTCTAAACAAAGGAAAACCCTTCTGTCTGCCTCCTGCCACTCAGATTCTAACCACGGAAGCCTCAGATTATGCTTGGGGAGCCCATTTTTGGGGCAACTGTCTGCAGGGCCTATGGACAAAGGATCAGAAGCACTTGCATATCAATTTAAAGGAAATGTTAGCCGTTCAGAAAGCTCTATTGGCCTTCAGGAATCTTCTACATCCAGGACAACTACTGATACGGACAGACAACACCACAGTTATGTGGTACATAAACAAGCAAGGGGGATCTCATTCCTATCCCCTTTGCAGACTAGCCATGGATCTTTGGAACACAGCTCTAGCTTGCAATCTGGACCTTCAAGCACAGTTTCTACCAGGGAAGCAAAACTTACTGGCAGACAGTCTGAGCAGAAACCTTTCGGATCCACACGAATGGATGTTGGACTCCGAAATATTCAAGATGATTACAGCAGTCTGGGGATGTCCTCACATAGACCTCTTTGCATCCCACCTCAATCATCAACTACAAATTTTTTGCACCAGGACTTTCCATGATCAAGCTTGGAAAGTGGATGCTCTATCATTCAGTTGGAGAAACCTCTCGGGATATGTCTTTCCATATCTTCCTCTTCTTCCACGGGTTTTACTAAAGATCAAGCAGGACAATCCCAAGATGATAATCTTGCTGGCCCCAAATTGGCCTCGACAGTTTTGGTACCCAACACTGAGAAACCTTTGTCTAGAGCCACCCTGGGTTTTACCACAGATTCCGAACCTTCTGTCCCAACACCAGGGTCAGATTCTACACTCCCATGTCAAAACTCTCAGCCTGGCGGCCTGGTTAATCCAGGATCTTTGATTCATTCTCTCCTACCCAAGCAGGTTATGGATGTCATTTTAGAAGCCAGACGTCCTAGCACTAGAAAATCTTATGCAGGAAAATGGAAAAGATTTTGTTCCTGGATGCAGGCTCAGGATTCTGATCCTCTTATTCCTAACATTCCTCAGATTTTACTATACCTGTCAGATCTCTTACATAAGGGTCTCTCTTTCTCTTCCATAAAGATACACGCCTCTGTTATTTCTGCTCATTATAATACAGACCCTCCTATCTTTTCCCATCAGCTCATGAGACAGTTTCTCAGAGGAGCTAAGAACTTAAGGCCCCCTAGATGTCCTCCCATTCCTGCTTGGGATCTTAACTATGTTTTGGAAAAGCTCACCTTACCTCCATTTGTGCCTGCTGCCTCATCTGACATCAAGTTCTTATCTTGGAAGACAGCCATCCTGTTAGCTCTGACCTCTGCCAGGAGGGTTTCAGAGTTGCAAGCTCTTATGGCTGTGGAACCTTATATTATTTTTCATCAAGACAGGGTGTCTTTAAGGACTAATCCTACTTTCATGCCTAAGGTGGTTTCCAAAGTGGCTTTAAATCAAACTATTCACTTGCCAACTTTTTTCCCCACTCCTCAAAATAAAGGGGAAAGGATCTTACATTCCTTGGATGTACACAGAGAACTACGTTTTTACCTGGACAGAACGAAGGACATCAGGAAATCAGAGCAATTGTTTGTTGCTTATGCTTCAAGTTCCCAAGGTAAAGCCATTTCAAAACAGACCATTTCTAAATGGATTGCTCATGGAATCAGATTTTGCTATTCACACCATGGAAAGCAAATCCCAGGGAGTATAAGGACTCACTCTACCAGAGTTGCTGCCACTTTAGCTGCCTTCCTCAGGGGAGTTCCTACCAAAGACATTTTGGAAGCTGCAACGTGGAGTTCAGTGCATACTTTTTCCAAGCACTACAATCTACCTCTCTACTCTAAGTCTAGGGCAGGCTTTGCTTCTGCAGTCTTGCAGGGCCTTATAGCCGCCCCCCCCCCTACTTTATGACCACCTCCCTTTCTTTCTGCTTTGGGATTCTACCCTACAGTCATGACTGCAACAGTGAAACACGATGAACATAGTACAGTTGTGTACACTTACCATAAATGTAGATGTTCGAGTGTCTTCACTGTTGCAGTCTGGGTTTCCCTCCCTCCTGTCCCCTCTTATTTTTTCTTTTGTGTGGTTCCTTTTTTCACCCTTCTTCTGAGGTGTATTTGCAAAAGGTATGGGACCTTACTCATTTTGGAACTTCTGATATCTGGGGCAAGAAAAACTGGAGAACATGGCGTCGGCTGTCAGCTTTGTACTCCTGGCACTCTGACGTCAGGGAGCATGGCTGAACAGCCGACGCCGGACCCAGACTTTGGGATTCTGGCCGACCGAGGACTGCCTGCTGGCAGGGGAGAACCCTACAGTCATGACTGCAACAGTGAAGACACTCTAACATCTACATTTATGGTAAGTGTACACAACTGTACTTTTGATGAGTTTATCAATAATTCCCAAGTGAGGAGTGGTATCAAAGGCCTTGGTCAGATCGAGGTAGGCTGTATGCACTGCGTTTAATAACACATAATAAAAATCATCGTGCACAAAGCACCTCAGACTGACCGCTTTCACCTGCTAACAGTCAGGCATCATCAGAGTCATGCTGGTGCAGTTCAAAATGCATTTAAGTAAGAAACCAAGTACTGACATCATATCCTGTTAGGTTAACATGTAAAAAACATGTAAAAAACGTAATAAAAGAAGTGGCAGTACTTTTTCTTCTTGGTTCTCTTTTTTTCTTGTTAACATGTAAAAAAGACTTGAGTATTTAAATCCTTAGCTTAGAAAAAATTATAAAAATGCTAACTGTTAAAGTACACGTAAAAATACTTTAAAGTAAAATTAACAATTATTTTTATACACAAACATAATGCCCTAAAACCACAATTCTTACTGCTAAGACACTCATGAATTAAAATGCATTTTTCAGCTGATGTTGAAATACGTAGCACGTATTTTATACCCATTTCAAAAAAGTTTTTTTGGTGTCTTTCAAATATTTTGCAAACACTTTAAGCATGCTTAAACACACTTATACACACACATACATTTATACACATTGGGCCCTCATTTTTAATACACCAGTTATGGAAATGGACTCAGTTATGCCTGGTTACACCTTGGCATTTAGCCTTAGTTGCTATTCCATTTCCTTCACCTGCAAACACAAATCCTGGTCACCTCCCATGGCATCGGTGTATACTCTGTCTGTAACAAAGAAAATAAACTTTTTGAAATTACACAAACAAGACTGTGTGTGTATAAAGCACTAGTTGTTTTTGCATTTCTAATGTCTTTATTGTGCTCCAGAATTCTCACATGCAACCTCCTAACTGTCTTCCCCATATAAAATGCGGGGCATGAGGTCCATGTAGCCAGGTATACCACTAATTTGCTGTTACAGCTGCAGCCCCCTAGACAACTCAAAGTATTATTGTTGGAATCTACCTGAACGTACAGTCCATCGTTGATGAACCTGCA
Source organism: Protopterus annectens (assembly GCF_019279795.1). NCBI lineage: Eukaryota > Metazoa > Chordata > Ceratodontiformes > Protopteridae > Protopterus > Protopterus annectens. Next base: position 1,475,814,364 of record NC_056741.1, read on the forward strand.
TGTTGAACAGCTTCCACAGTTGTGCATCTTATATACTAACATGCCAGTGTCCTTTTCTAAAATCTCTTTGATATTCCTGACCCTGCTATAAACCACTTTGGGCTCAAAACCAAGTCTGTTCTGAAAGTCAGCATCAAATACACCTTTCCAGGCTCTCCTGATACTTTGTCTTAGATCGGGGGCATCATGATTGTATGGAACAACCATAGCATCAAACTTGTTTGTATCATGCAAGTTGGTATCCAAATTCATCCTATCAACACAATCGTCCCCGGAATTATCCAAACTAATCTTCAGAATAAGTCTAAATTATATTGCCTTTTCTCGTTTCTAATTGTGGTTAGATAGTTAAGTTCTTCATAGTATTTCTGTTGATGATAGGTTTTAGAATAGTTGTGGTTTGCCTTTAGATAAGTAATTTTTTCAGAGTGTGTGTTTGTGTTTTGTACTGCTTATTTCTGTATTTGATAGGTGTAGGCATTAGTTTTTGTGCTTTTGGCTGAATTATTTATGGAGAAAGAGAAGGCTGGATTTAAAAAAAGGTGTTGCATATGGAAACCAATTGATATTGCAAGATGCACATGATTGCTGTGTTTATTGTTTGGTTGTGGCCAATTTAAAAGCAGACTGTTAAGCCTGTGCTTTTTTGGGGCCCGAGCCATAAATGAACACCAGGCCAAAGCTGTCATGAAAGGGATGCTCCAGCCATTGGCAGCTTCTTTATTAACTCCCTTTCTTAGCAAGAGATCCTAGAAGAAGGAAAAAGAGTGGGCCTGGGACAAAGAGTTCAAGTCCTGCAGCAAGGAACTCTGGATAGCAAACTGTTATCTTTGCCCCACCAAGGGGCTACCAAACTTTGGCTCCTTCAGCTTTACGGCCATTGGATCCAGGTGGTGTTAGAAGCCTCCACTTCTTGGTGAAGGATTCTTCAGCCTATGTGGGCAAGTAGAACTTCTGTTTCTTCCCCATAATGCCAGCAGAATTCTCTCCAGTGTCATCCACCACCCCCCCCCCCATCTGAGCTTCCCCCATGCTCATCTATTCCTTGGAGCCAACTCCAGTAAAGAAGTCTTCTAAGCCACTGTCAGTAGCATCTTCTGCCCAGTCTGCTAGGTCAGTTGGGAGCATTAAGCTGTCAGATTTGGAGCAGCTGTTGCAATAATTTTTGCAGGCCCAGCTACAACTAAGAATTCTCCCACCCTCTTCAGCCCCGTGCCTGAGACCTTGGCTCCAACCACTGTTACCCCTTTCACCATCCCTTTGGCTCCAGAGTTTGTGTCCAGCCATGCTGCCCTCTTCTCTGTCAGCTTCATTGGTTTGGCCACTTCAGGCCCCAACTCCTTGATGATCTCGACCCTGATGTTGTTGGAGCTGTGCATGCCTCAGAGCCATTGTCAGGGTGAACGTTCTGGGTTTTGGTATCATCCCTGCCAGTGGGGACATTGGCACTTGACAGTTTGGCTTTGATCCTGGCAATGGAGCTGGTCAAGTCAGCACTGGATACCGGTGTCTCACTTGGGTCCTTGGATCTGAGGAGTGCCAGGTCTAGTTGTCCAACTCAGGACTCAGCTTTTGATGCCTTAGAGAGGATCTTCTCCTGCTTCAGGTGCAGCATTAGATCCTTCTCTTTCCCAAGCTTTTAGGTATGTGGATTTCTACCAGCTGGCTCTGGGACAACCTGCACATTCTGGTCCCCAGATTTCCCTGCATTCAGAGTCCCACATTTTTTCTGTATCTCCTCCCGATTCATCTGTCAGGGAGATGACATAGGAAGAGCAAGTGCAAGAGGAAGCACTTGGATTCCCCTGATGTATCCCACACTGAGGAGACTGACCTCAGTGAAAATGAGGGCTTCCCCAAATCCCCTCACTATGAGTCCTCTTTTGGCAATTTATTGGAGTTATTGAAACAATATGGGCAGTAGATCACAGAGGCCCCTTCCCCAGAATATTCAGTGTTTCTGGTGGCATTTGACAGAAGCCCATCAATGTCATTTGCGGTGTCCATCTCCGGACACCCTTATAGACCTGGTGTCACGGAGGGCTTGGAAGGAACCCAATGTTGTGAACCAAGTCTCAGGAAACTGGATAGGATTTTGACACCTCCTAAGGACAGATTACAATGGAGTAAGGTTATGACAGTTGACACATTTGTGGTTGTGGCTGTCACGAGGAAGGATATCTCTAAGGAGAGTTCCATCGATCCATCCACCCAATAAGGAGTGTTAGGCTGTTGGCCACTTGGGAAAGTGCACATACACTTCAGCAACCTTCACATTTTGTGCACTCGACTATCTTGCCCATTTAAAAAGAGTTCAGTGAGACCTGGTAGCTGAAGTGTCAAAGTCTGTATAGACTCAGTAGTCCCCAGAGACACAGAAGACTCAAGAGACTCAGTCATTGACCATGCTGTCAATCACAAATGTTTCCATGAAGCTGTTGTCTGATGTGGTCTTTGGGACATCCAGTACGGCAGGCACCGGCATCACCATGAGCTATCACACCTCGATGCACTTGTGTAATTTTGAGGCTTGCTTTTGGCATCCTTTGTCAATGCTTTCAGTGGTTCTTCCCTTTCCTGGCCCAAAGGTCAAGTAGATGCTACCTAGGAATGAACATAACAGGAAGACTGTCTACCACCCCTCAACAGTTCTACTATAGGAATCAAAAGCTGGAGGGCAAGCACCTCTTTTTGCATAAAGAGCAGTTACTTTTCCAGGACACTCCTGAGGAAGATTCCTCTCCATTGCAACAGGGGTAACCATAATAGACACCATCCACAGAGCAGAGGTGGTCCACAGAGCCAGGTTTTCAGTCCTCCTGAATGGTTATCCAATTGCCATGCTGTATAGGCAGTCTGATGTCACTTTGTTCCCCACCCAAAAGCTTGGAGCTCATAATTTAAGATGCACAGATGTTGAGATCATGTCCAGAGGCTGTACAATTCACTTTTTATTTACTGTAAAGGATTCACAAAAATCTTTTCTGAACACACCACCCACCATCAGGAAAGGGACACAGCATTCAAAATCCAGAACCTGTTAGCTAACCAACTCATCCCGGAGGTCCCACCAGCCCAGCAAGAACCTGGGGCCTATTCCAAATTCTTTTTGGTACCAAAGAAAAACAAGGATCTCAGACTAATTCTGAATTCTAGCAAACAGAACCATTTCATCAAACCGACCAAATTCGGGATGGTCACAGTGCAGTCTATTCTAGCTCTCTTGAGGAAAGCTGACTGGATGGGTTTGGTAGATCTCAAGAATGCATACCATCACATAAAGATACCAAGGCACTCCAGCAGATTTCTTCACTTCCAGCTGGGGACAAATCATTACCAATTTTCAGCTCTGCCCTTTGGTCTCTCTGCAGCATCCCATTGTTCACCAAATGCATGGTGGTAGTGGCAGCCTGGCTTAGGCTGCAGAGGTTCCAGGTTTTTTCATAACTGGTGATTGGATCTTCACCTCATAGGTGAAAGTATTACTAATCAAGATGTGAGACTCCTTATTCCAGGTGTGTCTGTCCTTAAGCATTACATTGAGTTGTGAAAAGTTCAGTCTGGAACTGGTGCAAGTATTGGAATTTATAGGTTGCCATTTGGATGCAGTCACTCAGATAATCAAGCTTCCACTGTCATGACTAACTTACCTTCACCTGCAGACATCTTACATTCTTTAGTAGCCCAAACCTTCTGCTTCAGTTCTCCATCTCCTTGAGCATATGGCGGCATCTGTCTGCCTAATTCCTCTAGCAAGATTCCACAAGAAATTGTTACAGTGGACTCCAGCAGTTCATTGATCCTATCTCACGTATGCTATGGACTTTCTAGTGCTTTTGACAAACATATGTTGCCACCATATTCAGTGGTGGTTGGAATCACTGCTGATCTTGGCAGATCAACCTTTTGCTCTTCCCCATCCCCTGGCCTTGGTCACAAAGGATGCTTTACTTCTGGGGTGATGGGGACATTTCAAAGGGAAGACTGTCCAGGGGACCTGGTAGAGGTTCAAGGCCAATCTTCACAACAGTGTCTTGGTGATGAGGGTGATCCTTCTAGAGTTGTGGGCCTTTCTTGACTTTCTCCCCAAGAGTGTGATTTGCCATCCAACATGTCTGTGGTTTGGTTTCTGAACAAGCAATGAGGAACTCATTCCTATCCCCTATGTTAAAAGGCTATGAGGTTTTGGCAATGGGGATGTCCTCTAGGCAGTTTCTGATTGCAACACGCATCTCATAGAAGTACAGCATTCTAGTAGACAGTTTGAGCAGGAACGTCCTTCTGCCTTCTGATTAGTCTCTGAATCCAGATGTAGCAGCTCAACTTATCAGCCACTGGGGCACTCCCCGCTGCAGTTTTTTTTTTGCCTCCCCATCCAACACGAAGTGCAGCAGTTTTCTGTCTGCCTAATTCCTCTAGCAAGATTCCACAAGAAATTGTTACAGTGGACTCCAGCAGTTCATTGATCCTATCTCACGTATGCTATGGACTTTCTAGTGCTTTTGACAAACATATGTTGCCACCATATTCAGTGGTGGTTGGAATCACTGCTGATCTTGGCAGATCAACCTTTTGCTCTTCCCCATCCCCTGGCCTTGGTCACAAAGGATGCTTTACTTCTGGGGTGATGGGGACATTTCAAAGGGAAGACTGTCCAGGGGACCTGGTAGAGGTTCAAGGCCAATCTTCACAACAGTGTCTTGGTGATGAGGGTGATCCTTCTAGAGTTGTGGGCCTTTCTTGACTTTCTCCCCAAGAGTGTGATTTGCCATCCAACATGTCTGTGGTTTGGTTTCTGAACAAGCAATGAGGAACTCATTCCTATCCCCTATGTTAAAAGGCTATGAGGTTTTGGCAATGGGGATGTCCTCTAGGCAGTTTCTGATTGCAACACGCATCTCATAGAAGTACAGCATTCTAGTAGACAGTTTGAGCAGGAACGTCCTTCTGCCTTCTGATTAGTCTCTGAATCCAGATGTAGCAGCTCAACTTATCAGCCACTGGGGCACTCCCCGCTGCAGTTTTTTTTTTGCCTCCCCATCCAACACGAAGTGCAGCAGTTTTTATGCCCTGAGCCCTCCTGAGGGACAGTCACTAAGGGATGCTTTTCTGTATTCTTGGCCCTTGGGTCTCTTGTAGCCCCCAATGTCCATGATAATTAAGTTTCTTCAGAAGGCAGCCCATTGCAGAGTGACAGTTATCCTCATCGCCCCATTCTCATCCCAATAAGTTTGGTTCCTCTTTCTTTGGCTTCACCTGCGTCACTCTCCCTGAGTGCTAGATCTGTTCCCGGATCTAATTCCCTATCCTTCAGGTATACCTCTTTCAAAATTCTGCTCCCTCAAACTGACCATGTGGTTTCTCTCATTCCAGTGATGGCCAGGAATCCCAAGCTCTCTAACAGAGTTATTCATATCCTTTTGTTATCCAAAATACCTTCCACCAGAATGTTTTATGTTAGAAAGTGGAAGTGTTTCTCTATTTGGTCCTCTTTTAAAGGCTTGGGCCCTTTTTCAGTTCTTTTGGATGCTGCCCCAGACTTCTTAACTGGTCTTTTCATTCTGGTCTGAGTTACTCCATTGTAAAGCTACAACTAGCTGCCACTTCCAGTTTCCATATTGGCAGATATAATATCTCTTTGGCAGCTGTTAAGCTATCTAAAACCTTCCTGAGGGACACCTTTTTGTTGCTTCCACCTGTTCAAGATCTATTACCTCCTTGGTTCTTTCTGTGCTGTTACAAGTGCTTACTAGACCTCCGTTTGATCCTTTAGCTGTGATGTCCTGAAAGTTGTTATGATGGTAGACCCTATTTCTTTTGACTTTTACTTCAAGGAGAAGGGTATTTGAGCTTTAAACACACCTCTCTGTACCTTCTTACTTGATCTTTCATAAGGACAGGATTACCCTTAGGACAAATCTTTCCTTTCTGTCCAAGGTTGCTTCAGAATCTACTTTTGGCCAGCCCCTTCACTTGCCAATCTTCTTTCCAAATTTCAGAAACAAGGGAGAATATCTGTTTCTTTGACTGGATGTACATAGACAACACAGGTTCTATTTGAATAGGATCAAATGTTTTAGGAAATTTGGCCAACTCTCTACATCCTTTTTGACTTGACGCCAGCAAAGCCTGTTTCCATAGTGACTCGATTCAAATGACTCTCCAGCCATATCTTCTTTGTGTACTCTTTCAAAGGAATGCCCTTACCTGCAAATCCTAGAAGTCAGTCTGCTAGAGCTGTGGCTACTTCTACTGCCTTTTTCATGCGAGCCTATATTGATATTTGAGCTGCAGCTATGGGGTCTAGTTCTCATATCTTTTGTCTCTCATAGCAAATTGGATGTTCATTCTAGATCTGGAGTTTCCATTGGTTCCACCATTTTGTGGAATCTTCTTCCCTAGGCCTTCTCTAGAGTTTTCTGCGACTGAGGACTCTGTCCGACAGGTTGAAGCTGGACAGAAAAGACAACATCAAATACGAAAGTTGTGTACTTATAATGATAGATCTGTATTGGCTTCTCCCATTCGATTCAACCATCCCTCCCTCCATGACCCTTCCAAATTGTAGCAATTTTAGTGACGTACTCCTGAGTGGTCTTGCAGTCTAGTCTATAAACCAACACGTAGGGGTCCTTATCTGTTACCCTGTACTTTTCACTGCCTATCTTATTAACACATTGCTTAGATTATGCATCATTTCAGGGGTTGTCATGGGCAAACTCAATGTGAAGAGAGAGTATGAGAGCAGGGTATTGTGGGTAGAGGAGGTGGAGCTTTCAAACTGAAGATGCTGAGATGGCCATTGCCAGATCAAGTTGAACTGGACAGAAGAATATAACATGGCTACGTTGTTATGGTAAGTAAGTATCTTTTACTTCTGTCACTTTGACATATTTTTGGTGTCCTCCAAGACAAGAGATCTATTATGAATTTATTTTTACCCAGTATCTGGTCAGTTATCTAATCTTGTTAGAAGTTTTCAATTTTACTTTTTTGGCATGGCATACAGTCTGCCATCCTCACCATTTATGATTAGTCTTTTTCTCTGCTGTGAGATTAGACAAAATTACATCTCAGTCATGGGGTAATATCCTTGCTGTCTGTGTCACAAACATTTTTGCTGAGTTACTGGGTGGAGAAGCTGAAGGCATATTGTCTTTAAGCAAAACTAACCATTGTTTCCTACTGGTTGCTTACCTTATTGAAACCACAAGTCTGTCCCCTGCTCCATCCATTGGAGATGAAGAGCACAAAAAGAATATGATGCTGTTATTAAGGCCATTCAGAACTATGCTTTAGACTTCTGTCTTGCCACTTGTTGTTAACTTGGATCAGTAGTTATGTTGCCTGTTTGTCTTCTCTGGCTCTGAGTTGTGTATTGGCCATCTTGTGATAATATTCATATCTTCATTCAATTAAAGAGGAAGTTCTGTCTCAGAATGTATTTCATAAAAAACGCAACAGTCCTTTTTTAATCAGGCTCTTTTTAACCTGAGAAAGAGTCTGAAGATATATTTAGAAAAGAGAGAACAAACTTTTTCATTGTACTTATTGTCAAAAATAACGTGATTGTAGTTTAAAAAACAAAAATTGTAGTTAGCTACCAGTTTATGAATTTAACTGTCGCTGACATATGCTAACTTCATCTCTGAATGGTTTTAAAGGGTTTTTGAATTATTTAGATTTCAGAGATTTCTAGAGTTCTTAGTTTGGCTATCTCTTAATAGCTTGACACCTTCATTACTCACTATTAATAGAGAAAACAAGTTCTTTCCAAATCAAGAGAGTACACACTCACAAACACACACACACACACACATACACACACACACACACACACACACACACACACACACACACACACACACAAAGGTTCAGGTGTTTTTAACAGCATCGTGTTTCAGATTAACTTTGAGGGCTACAGATGTTGTTCATTTTTATAATGGTAAGATGGACTGTTATCAAAACTTCAGGCCTACTGGTTTATTGAGCAACACTGGAATTACTGTCAAATTTTTATCCCTGACCTTCTGATTACTAATATCTTGTACAGCTTAAAGGAACTGAATATTATATACTGCAACCAGCATGGTTTTATAAAGAAGAATTCAACAATGACCAACATAAATTATTTCTATGAAGCCGTTGTCAAGACATTTTAAGCAAAGCGCCATGATGCTATAGCATATGCCTCCATGCTACAGATTGATGAAGTCCTGACTGTGACCAAGGCAACCAGGATTCCATTACTGGAACTTGCATTGGAGAAACCAAGCAGAGAGGGAGAGGAATGAAGGGGCATGGCATGCTTGCCTTTGTCAGAGGAGAGGGAGTGGCTGCATGCACTTAGAGGCATGGTACGATCTCTCTCGTGGAAACTGAAGAGACCACTTCCTTTGCTGTTGGGGGAGGGGCTGGGGTGCTTAGAAGCAACGCCCTGTGAAGAAATGAGGATTGTCCTTCATTGCACATCTGCTCACAGGCACTTCGCCAACTGCTTAGTTAGGTGCCTGGGAGAAAAAAAATGAAGAAACATGACATCCTTAATGGCTGTCTGGGTAATGGTGCATCTTGGTTGTTTCTTACCTGGCAGGGAACAAATCTCTGATAGGCCAATACAGGGTCTGATGGTTGGCATGCAACAGGTGCAAAATCTGTAAAAGAAAAAAAAATCCCAGTGATGTTTTTTTTTTTTTTGATAAATTTAAACTGATTTTTATTAAACTGTAAGATTTTATCCAGAAACTTTACAACTTTGATGTCAACAAGTATATCGTCTTCTTAGCCTGGCTGTATGATGCACAAGGATGGAGACCTGACTGTGTCTCAGGCAGTTAGTAAGCCGGCACCTGAGAATCCAGGCAAGAAGGGGAGGAGTGAATGGTCATGGCCTGCTAACCTTCCTCAGGTGTTTAGGATGCTCATACTTGAGTGAAAACTAGGTGGTGTGCTTTCCTTGATGGAGATGGAGGAAACCACCACTTGTATTTCAAGGGGAGAGACAGGGATGCCTGAGAGGTAACACCCCTTTTGGAAGTATGGGGATGCCTGTCACTGCTGCCTAATGCTTGTCCTACTCTGGTGTTTCATTGATTGCATGCAGAGGATAGAGCAGCATACAGAAAAATCTGTATATTCTATTTCTTCATTTTCTGAGCATGCATCCAAGCTTGTTTGATTATTAATGGTTATTGTTGAGGGAAGGTAAGTACCAATTAAAACTGAACCTTAATCCTCTTGTTTTAAATCTTTGTCCGCCATCCCTCCCTTTTTCATTAATCTCCCATGTATGTCCCATCAATTCAGGTGAACTTTGTACAATAAATCATTCTGAGCTTTTTATCCTGCTTCCTTTTACTGTTCACTTCTCTAGGATGTGGCACTTTGAACCACTGTCCAGAAAACCTTTGGTCAACAATATGGGATACCATTCCTATTAGATTACTAAAAGAAATGCTATAACTAGTATGTAAAAAGACTACAAATGCACACACATTAAAAACAGAAAGACCCAAGACACTGTAAAATAAAGTTAATCTCCTCCTTCCTATTTTATCAGACATCTTTGTTCAGAATAATGAATAGCGTGAAACCAGTTATTACATTTGTTAAAACAAAAGTAATTTAAAGTCCAGTAGCTGTTTTAAAATGTTTATACCATGATGAAACATCATGAAACAAAGCATGTTAAATAACTTGCTAAACCCAGAGCTGTTGGACATGCTACACCTAAAGAAATCCCAATCCCTCTGAGCTACACACTCTAGGGACCTAAACCTTGTCACCACAATAAACAGGACATGCTGGAGGGATAGATTCCTCTCCCAGAGACTTCCTGCACTCTGGAACAAGCTTACCCATTTATGTCAAGCAAAGTTCCTCATTAGCACTCTTCAAGAAAAATCTTGATGAGTGGATGGGAAATAGGAAATACACCCCGGGGATCACTTCTGTGGCTCTGTTCGACAGGGGCACAGGAAATTAACTTTCTTGGGTGGCGTAAGCCAAGGAACCTTGTTGGCTAGGCTTACTTAGGCCCTTGAGCTGATAGCCTAGTACCTACCTATGAACCTATAACACAACACAAAACTAAATTATTAAATAACTACCTTGCACACCAATCTACGTAAAAGTAAAAACAAACCCCAAAATAGATAAATTAAATGTACTGGTCCTAGTTAACATATCAGTACACTTACTTTATTTTCCCTCATGTTTGCAGGGGGCAAGACCCCTGCACCCCCTATGTGGGGGCTCTACCCCTTACACCCCCCAAAAATTAAGTATACCAACTTTGACATTGTACTAACTTAAGGAAAACTGTAAACAAAGTATAAATTGCACTGGTTTACCTTTTAAGCATAACTGGGTCTTCCATCAGCCTCTGATCGCACCCTCACTGAAAAACTGAACGTCTGCCGTGTTTGTTTTTTTTTCTTTTTTCTTAGTTACGGAACAGTGAACACATTCTTAAAGGAATATCACCCTCTATACATGGTACAGGCAACATTTTACTATTATTCGACAAAATGACATGTGACAGTTTGAAATTTCAACTTTTTGGTTTCGACATTTACTACTTCGACAATGTGGTTGTATGATAAAATAAAGAAGATCCATATATATATATATATATATATATATATATATATATATATATATATATATATCTATATAAAAAACTCGATGATGCCCTTTCACCTCTGTGGTTCTGTTCATAATGTGCCAAGTCTTGACATGGATCATTATTAATGTACTTGGGTACACTCATCAGAAGGCTAAGTTCGTTATGACTTGTGTCAGTTGAATCATGTGAACAATTTGACTTTCCGCTAAGATTTTACTCCCTTTTTGTTGACGTAGTGAAGTTTAATATGTATTACGTGTGCAAGTTGAAAATCATCAGGGATGATTTTCCAGTTTTTCATTACTGTATTTTAGTACTCAAAAGAACATCCTGAAAGCATGCTACAGTATGTCTAAAAGTACTGTTGGTAAAATTCGGTACAGTAATATCTCTGTACCTGCTTGCAGCTTTTGATACTAGCGGATATTTTTCACACCTCTCCAAAATCACATGCTCTGAAACTTTATTTTTACCAGTCACTGCTGTAGTCCCTTTCCATAACAGGCTACTGAAATCTTCCTTTTCATCAATAAAATCTCAATAAAAAAATAGTAATTTTGTCTTGTAATTTACTTTCATATGTACACTTTTGAATTTTTTATCTTGTCATATTGTTACCATGTTTGTTTTATCAACGTTTGTAACTTTTACTTATTTGTTCAATGTGTGTATTTTTATTATAACTTTTTTGTAACTTTTGCTTGGGAGCTTTTCTCCCCGGGTCTCTGCTGAAAACGGGCTACTTGCCCAGTCGAACACTACCCGGTAATCAAATGTAAATAATAAAATAAATAAATACAGTATTGTGAGTATAGGTAGCCTGATAAATTGTCCTGTGATAACAATTTATTTTGCATTATTTGGATGGCATCTAATATTCGTCAAATATTTATTAACAATTATACAGTGGTAGCTCGTTGTTATTCAAAAATGTGCATGCTGAGTGGTCAGCCCAACCAGAGTGTTTGTTGTAAAATCGAGCATGTACCAATAGAAAAAAGTCCAACTGCTGAATTCTTCTTCTACTACTGTATGCTGTGGAAGGCATTGCACAATAGCATAAATCCCGTTATTCTAGCAGCCTTCTAAGTTTATAAGAGCACCATTTACAGTAGTGACCTTTGTCTCCTTTATTTAAGGCTTTGCACATTTCTTGAACTAAGAGGTTGAGAGGTACATACGGAGGGCAGAGAAAATACAAGGAAAATCAGGTACGTTGTGCAAAACTAAAGAAACATACCTGATTTTTCTTGTATTTTTGGGCTGTCTCTCTTGTAACTCAACTATCTGGATTTTACATTAAAAAAAAAAAAAGTAATGGAGATCTTCCTTTTTCCACAGCATGCTTTCCAAAGCACTGATGTACTGCTGAAGCATGAGAATGTAAGTCCCATATGCATACACAGTACAAAGAGTAAAAATGTGGAAACAAAGCAGAGGAACATCACAGTGCAGTTATACAAAGACATAATTTAAGCAAAATAAGTCATTTATTTTTTAAATGTTATTGTGTAATAACAATAACTGACTCGTGGTTGTGGGTATACTGAAGATTTACCCATGGGTGACAATTTAATCACTCAGGCTTCGCCCTCATGATCAAACCATACCAAATGTGGGTAAATCTTCAATATCCACACCCACTCATCGGTCATTGCTTAAATATGTTAATTTTCAAAATATTCTAGAGTCAAATCTTTTATGTTCTCTGTCTTATCTAACATCAATATCCAGGAGGTTAGCCACATTAAACAAAGTGATGGGTAAAGACTAGGCAGTCAGTACTTGAATTCAGCAAATTTATAAACTTTCAAACTTTTGTTTCATACGGTGACACACAGACAAAACAAGTAATCATTAAAATGTTTATGGAACTTGAGATGATTGAATTGCTAGAAGTGATACAAAATTGTAGATTTCCATTAACCAAGCACTAATAAAGATGGGGGCCATTGCAACACCTCTTAGCTGCCTTTACTTTATTTTACATTTTCTCAGGTCTTTCTGTTTTTAGTGTGTGTTTTTTTATACAACTTTACCCCTCTCTCCCACCACCAAATGACCAATCATAATACCAGTAGATTGCCAGGCACCCAGTATTACTGCTGCACAGGTTAAAACAGCTCTGTCCAAGGCCAAGAATACAGTTTTGGCTGTGTTCTACATGAACTACAGAGTGAACTGGCACCTCACCTGTGTGCCCTTTTCAATCACAGCCTCACGTCAGGCTTTGTCCCTACTGAATGGCGCACTGCTACAGTCATCCCTCTGCACAAAGAAGAAGCGACTACAGACCCTGGGAACTATTGTCCCATTAGCCTGGTGAGTCTGATATGCAAAGCTATGGAACACATCATCATGGACCTAATAAAGAAGGATATAGGGAATCTCCAAACTCTGGATCCCACACAGTTTGGTTTTGTGAAGGGTAGATCATGCCTGCTTAACCTGGTCAACTTCTTTGAATCAGTCACTAGAGCTGTGGATGAAGGCAAGATGATTCATACAGCCTACCTTGATCTGCCCAAGGCCTTTGATACCATTACCCACTCAGGAATCATAGAAAAACTCACTAAGCTAGGCATTAACCCCTATATCACTCGGTGCAAACCGGTTCACAGATAGTACCCACAATGTGAAAGTAGCGGGCTCCAAGTCAGACTGCCGACCAGTCACGAGTGGAGTCCCACAGGGTTCAGTCCTGGGTCCTCTCCTGTCTGATGTCTACTTCTCCGAAGTCCAGGCCAACATGAAGGGACTCTGGCTGACAAAGTTTGCAGATGATTGCAAGTTGGGAGCTATTATTAACTCCCCAAGTAATGTTGACATCCTACAGAAAGGCCTCACTGAGACCAACGACTGGTGTCAGAACCATGGCCTTAAGCTCAATGCCAAAAAATGTGCCGTCATTCCCTTTGGGAAAAACCCAGTTCCCATGAATTACCACATCGATGGTAGTCCACTGAACACAGAAGGCGTTAAAAGAGATCTGAGAACACAGGTTGACAGCAACCTGTCTTTTGACCACCACATTGCCACTGTGGTCAGAAAGTCCTTCTGTGTGGCACATCTCATTACTGAAGGTTTTGCATCCAGGAAGAAAGAGATCATTGTCTCCCTCTACTCTTCCCTCATTAGGCCAATCATCGAGTACAATGCCCCATTTGGCATGTACCTCACTAGACACCTGCAACAACTGGAAAGGCTGCAAAAGTACCTCACAAAGAGGATCCTAGGCCTTAGTCACTTGTCCTATATGGACAGACTCGAAAAACTCCCAACTGTTCTCTTTCTCATACGTTTGCTTAGAGGTGATCTCTGCTTGACTTACAAAGCCATGTCTGACCCAGATCTGTTAGAAATGCTACATCTAAAGAAATCCCAATCCCTCTGCACCACATGCTTCAGAGACATCAAACTCATTACCACAATCAACAGAACAAGCTGGAGGGACAGGTTCATAACCCAGAGACTGCCCATGTTCTGGAATAGACTTCCCATACATGTCAAACAGAGCACCTCACTGGCCCTCTTCCAGAGAAATCTTGATGAGTGGATGGGAAATAGAAAATTCACCCCGGGGATCACTCCAATGGCTGTACTCAACAGAGGCACTAGGGACTAAGGTTGGGTGGCACGATGCCAGGGTAATCCTATGGGCTAGGCTTGTAAAGACTCCAGGGCCATTAGCCGAGTGCACACCTATGAACCTGTGAACTTATACCTGTTACATTGCTTTGTGATAATGTCATGCTGGAACCCCAGCCCATGCTGGCTGCAGTTCACTTCCTTGTGGTAGCATTACATCTAATGCTGTGTCATACCAGTATTTATTCATTCTGTAATATGCCATCTAGTCTTTCACAAGATAACTCTCTTAAAGGGGGGCAGCAGTTGGTTGTCACATCTTTATGCACTCCTTGTCATTCATTCTTATTTTCCATCAAATCGCACTCCCACCAATCAGTAACATGCCACTGCCAGGATCAAGAATCATTCAGGCAGCTGTCAGACCACCCAGCAGGGAGCAAAGAAAGCATTGTTATTTCTGTTAACACACTTATTTTAAATTCTGTCTCTCTCTGTATCTTTTTGTATTGTCTTTTGTTAATAAAGACTAGCTAGCTCTTTAAATTCATATAATTTTTCCATCATTTATATGTTTCTATCTTTTTTTTTACCTACTCAGCATCTTGCAGTAGTGTTCCTTACAAACCTGTGTCGTTTGTCTACATGCCACCACAACAACCTACTAAAAAAAACAGCAAGACATGAGGAAATGCTAAAACACTTCATTCTTCCAGCTTTTTGTTTTTGTCCATCTACTTAAGTTAGTCTGTTAAGTCGGTCAGCTTAACCGTAGTCTGTTTTTACCATGCAACCAAATGGACAACGGATGTAAAACAAGGAAACATGAAATCTCCAAAAAAAAAATTCCCTCCCTGCTCATTATTTTTCATGGTTAGACTTGACTCCTGTATTTGTGCCTTGATATCAGATTATTTCCAAATCACTTCCATATCTAGTTGTCATCTTACACATTTCATCCTTGGTTTTATCAATTTGTAATTCTCATAAGTCACTAAGTGTTCACTTACTTTTCGTAATGTAATAAGTTGTCTTACTTCAGCATATATTTAAGTTCTGTTACTTATGTTTTATTTAACATAATTTGTATATTAAAACAACACAAATCAGTTGATTTGCCATTCTAACACATTATTTTATACTTAAATATTTCACCCTTGTCTTAGTATATCATCAAACTTTAACATGATCTGTCCAACAATAATTTTTAACATTTTTTTAATCTCCTTATTCTTTGAAATTGACAGTTGAAGAAATATTACAGGCTACTTTGTACGTTCTTAAATTTCTGAATAAGTAGAAAGAGAAAGTACTGGAAAGTAGTGTGCCTGCATAAACTGACATGAGAGTATAACTCTAATCTGAAAACATCAGGAAATAAAATCCATCTTTAGATGGCTTGCCATTCTCGCTCGCTGTGTGTTTGTACTTGATGAATGTTTCACTCTGGTCTTAATAAGTTCTCAACCTTTACCTTTGTTATCAGTTCAACAGTGATGGTCAGCAGTCTTTATGTTATCCTTTTAGGGGTCCTAACAAACTTAGACTGCTGAAGGGGTTGTTGCAGGAAGTGTTTCATTGTGGTGCTTGTGCAAACTTGCACAGACCACTGAAGTGGTCTTTGGGGAAATGTTTCATTATGGTGCTTGTGCAAACATGGATAGACTGCTGAAGGGATCTTTGGGGGAAACATTTCATTTTAGTGCTCATGCAAACTTGGACAGACGCTGAAGGCTTCATTGATGGAACTACTTCATTTTGTTGGTTTTGTAAGCTTGGGCAGACTGCTGAAGGGTGTGTTGGGGGGAATGTTTCATTGCAGTGCTTGTACAAACATTGACAGACTGGTGAAGGGGTCATTGTGGGAACCTGTTTAATTCTGGCATCATCTTGTGCTTGGGTGTACTTGGACAAATGTTTGAAAAGATCATTGGGGAAATGGTTTATTTTGGTGGTGTTGGCATGCTTTTGCATACTTAGACAAACTACTGAAGAAATCTTTGGGGAAAATTATTAATTTTGGTGTCACTTGAGTTCTTCTGCATACATGGGCAACTGCTGAAGGCTTTGGGGGAAGTGTTTCATTTTGGTGCTTGTGCATACATGGACAAACCACTGAAGAGATTTTTGGGGGAAATGTTTCATATTGGTGCTTGTGCATACATGGACAAAGTACTGAAGGGGTCTTTGGGGAAGCTGTTTAATTCTGGTGTTGACTGAGTGCTTATGCATACTTGGACAAACTGCTGAAGGGGTCGTTGGGGAAAATGTTTTATTTTATTGTCATATGAGTGCTTGTGCATACTTGGACAAACTACTGAAGGCATCATCAGGATATTTAGAGAAAGAAAGTGAACAATGCAGCTACACTGCTTGATAAGCAGCAATGCAACAAAGCCAAACTTAATTTTAATGTACATTCTTAATTTTAAAACAAATCTAGTAAATCTTTTCATGAAAGATTAACCTCCTTGATGATATAGGCTGACTGAAATTTAAGTGTTATTGCAGGAGGTTGCAGGCTCGCCTGCACCCACACTGTTGGACTGAGCTACTGACACCCTCCAAATTTATATTACTAGTCTATTCTTTGTCATTAAAAAAGTAACACATTTCTATCTCTCATGATAGCAGTTTCATGGGAGCATACCTCTCAGCCTCGTAGCACAAGAAATCTGGAAAAAGCCTAAAATAATGGGATCAAAGGCACAATAGGGACAGGTTTTAAATATTGCTCTTGTAAAGTTTAAACTTAGAAAGTTCCTAGAGTAACATGATTTTTATTGTGCATTTTCTGAAGGAAATGAAGTCTGAAACACACAAATGTGTGCCATTATTTAATGAATTTAGTCCTCACTGATTTACCAGGAAACCACAAATTTTATGAGGTGAAAACCTGTTCATCCTGCAAAAATCATGACAGTTGAGAGGTATGTAACAGGGGTCAGGCCCAAGTATACAGCACATGTTACTTAATACTCCAAAAGTCTGTTTGTTGCCTAGGTGAACCAAGGCGAAAAATCACTCTTAAAAGTCTGTGTCCAGTAAAAACAGGCCCTCACTGTATTATGTATTCCTAATCTGCTTCTTGATGTCTCCTTTAGATACCTTGAAATAGTCACAATTACTACAGATCTGCAGAATAACAAATTGTGCTTGTCTGTGCCAGAGATTGGTGTAGGGCTTTGGAAGTTTTTCTTCTTCCTTTGGAGTTTAAGCAGCTGAAGAGTGTCATAACATAGGTTAGGTATATGGAATGCAGTATACAGATAATTATTGGATTTGATATTTAGGATTATTATTGGGTTTTTATAAAATGTGTGTTATAACTAAAATTAAGCTAATTTAGCTCAGAGACTTCCTTTATTGATGACTAGCATGCAAATTGGATATATACCTGTTGTGGCTTGTTTTGTGCAGTAACAAAAGAGGTGTGTGTGTGTGTGTGTGTGTGTGTGTGTGTGTGTGTGTGTGTGTGTGTGTGTGTGTGTGTGTGTGTAAATTCATACTTTACTATTACTCTGTCTACATTGACCGTTTTAAGCCTAGCCTTTTCCCAAATGTAAGAATCAAACCCTGTACCTTGTGTGTATGTGATAAACCAAGTATGATTCTTACTATCAAAAGCAATTTAATCCAAGGGAGTATTTTTTCCAGTCATTTTTAATTTTTTCTATTGCTTGCTTACTCTTTGCGTTTATCTTTTTTGTGCTTGAGGTCATTTTGTAACTGAAATAAGGCACTAGGGGGCACAGCCTATGTTGTCTAGTAGAGCACATCCCTGTTTCTAAATAGTAACCACACTCAGTGTAATTGTCTGGTATCTTATTATGCCACGGGGGCATGCTGTTAGCAGACAATAAACAACATATTGCTGTGTAGATGATCCAGTGTTCACTGCACTAACACTAACTGTTAAAACATTGTGTTACAAGGAACTGTCAATATGATGAAAACTTCGGGTACAAATGGTGTGGCAATCCACACTACACATTTTTGTGCATTATACATACACACACACACACACACACACATATATATATTATTATTATTGAAAAGTTAGAATGTCTTATTTTAGCTGCTTCTCTCTTATGTCATGATTTTTCTGACTGTGCCACAGTTGCTGTTAGTTCATGTTTTTCTGTGTTGCAGTTCACATTTACTGAGCTCTTGTTTGTATAATTTGCTGTGCTGTTGACATTTGGACTATAGTTGCAAAGAGATGTGGATTGTGCTACACTCTGCTTTATTTTTAATACCTGTCTGGTTTCTTTAAATTGCTGTTTGTTGTTTTTGGTTATGCATCACATGACAGTTAAACAATTAACTCTGAAAAATGCACTGAAACTTTCAATAAAACTTCTTGTATGGACATGCTTTTGAGCCTCTTGGTCTCACATTTTTGGGAAAAGTTGTCAAGGCTTTTTTCCCAGTTCTGTTCAATTTTTTTTTTTTTTTTGGTCGGGGGTGGGGCATACCTCTCAACTGGCCATATTTTTGGTCTGTTCCTCATAAAATTTATAGTTTTCTGCCAAATCACTGAGTATCGAAGTCACTAAATAATGACATACATTTGAGTTTCAGAATTCACATCCTTTAGCAAGCAGCATGCTAACACAAGTTCTGTTATTCTAACAACTTTCTAAGTTTTTAAGAGCATTATGTAAAATCTGCCCTTATTTTTGGCCCTTAGTCTCCTCATTATTTCAGGTTTTGTTCAGATTTCTGGATGTAGAAGGTTGAAAGGTATGGGGGGAGGGGCAAATGAGGGTCTTTCCCTGGGTTTCAAATGGTCTAGCTACTCCTCTGCTGTCAGGCGTTTAAATATAGTGATTGTGTTTGGTAGTAAATGAAAATTATACAGGCATAACAACAGTCATTTTAAAAACTGATAAACTATTTGACTCTTGTTTTTAACTTCTGCATTCTAGAAACCCTACTACTGACCTCTAGTTTATAGACGCTTTTAAAAGTAATTTTGAGTGTGGTGTCTCATTTTGCTCTTCTCATATGGCCGCAACATATTTTCTAACCAGGATGACTGACTCTTGATGGCCCACTAAAAGTTTTTTTGTGGCATACTTGGTTTAGACAATCCCATGGTTGTACCCTGTGAGTCTCCATAACCTAGGAGAAATATTGTCTGTGCCTGTCTGAAAGGATTGCCTTATTGAGGCAGACCTGAACTTAGTTAAGTGTTAGTAATTGCTACCTGAAGGAAGACCTCTGGATGTCATGGCCTTGATGGTGCAGATGTTGAATTGAAGGTATAGTATCAGTAGCTCCATAGTTAGCACTCTGTCACAAATCTTTTCTTAGTGTCAGACCTCCCTTGTCAAGCTTTAAACTGGTGGGTGATTTTTCATCATTCTGACTGTGAATGTTGCCTTCTTACAGCAGGATCCTTAACAAGTTTTGACAAAGGATGCTTCCTTTGCAAGGTGGGAACCCTCTTTGACTCTTGCAAAGTCTGGGGAATGTGGCGTTCCCAACCAGTGCAAAGGGATTGTTTCTGCCTCTAAAATTTGTGGAAAAGGAGTTGTGATCAGAGCCACTCCTGCTCAGGTCAGTCAGTCATTGTTGTGGTATATAAACATACGAGGCAGCACATGGTTATGCCTTTTGCAGCCTGTACAGTGAGGCCATGCTGTCCATATCCTTGTTAAAGTGAATATGCTGGTGGATGCTTTGAGTTGAAGCTCTGATCACCTTATGGAGATGAATGTTTGGGAATGCTGTCTGTTCAGAAATTCTGGTGTTTGAATATGTTTATAAAATCTAAGTGTGTGTGTGTGTGTGTGTGTAATTTTTGTTCCTGACATCTGTACCATCCCCCCAACCACACACACACACACACACACACACACACACACACACACACGCGCGCAAAATGCAAGTCTCCATCTGTTCGTAGCCCATTTATTTCACCCAGTGATGTAAAGCACTGGGATACAAAGGTGGGAGCCAGGTCCGCTTGCTGTCAGCCAAGTGAGGTGAGAAGAGTTCTGGATGCTTCCTAACATCCTTCACTTTGTACTGACCTTGCATTGTAGTGCCTTTCATGCAGTGCAACTCTGGATGCATGCCCCTGCACACCAATAATGCTGAGATGAAGGCTTGCTTCCTATCCGCAGTCCCAAATGGGGGAGCATACTTCAGATCTTCACCTGTATAGCACTTCTACAGCAGGACTGGCAAGTCCATTCCCCATGCATTCACAAGTTGGCATAATCCACTTACTTCCATCCCTTCGTGGATCCTGGGATGTCTGGGCCGTACTTAGGGCCACAGTGTCTATGTCATTGAGCTGGCTTGAACTCTGGAAATTAACCTTCTTACCTTTGCGGGGAGCATTTGTTCCCTCCATTTTCATTGTCATTCTGCAGTGCAGTGGGGAGGTGTGGAAGCTTCTTCTGTTTCCTGCAGACTAAGCAGGGCAGTTTTGTCTCTTGGTTGTTGGTCAAATCACTCAATGTGTAGATTTTCCAGTCCAACATTTGCAGTCCTAAGTACATTCTAGGGTTGTCTATAGAGAGACTGTTCTTAGTGTTTGCCTTAGTCTGAATAGTTGCCACCTGTGAAGAGTGCATTCTGAATACAGTCATTGTCAGTCGTCTTTTAGATCCTGTAGGTTTTGTCTTGAAAAGGGCCAACTGAAAAGACAAAAAAACCAAGCCATCTTTGTTTAGACTTTGAAGGTACCATTAATGATAAATGTGACAAGGGTTTTTAAGACTCGTTTCCATCTCAGAGTGGAGGCAGAGGTCTTACTACAACATTTCTGTCATTCTGAAGAGGACAGAAGGCATCCATCCCATCCTGAACCTTATCAACTTGAGTGTGCAAAAATTCAAAGTAAAACAAAAACAACTTTACAAATATTAAAAATCCCAATTTAAACAATAACCTAAAATTCTGAAAATAAAACCGTAGTATTTCAGATCTGTTTAAAGAGCTGCAGCTTTCATTTTAGAAACTTCATTGTGCACATCTGGTACATCAGGTCCTAGTTGGTGACACTCCAAGGAGTAATGTCATGAGATAGTGCTGCTGAGTAGGATGATGATTGCATATTAGTGTATTGCTGTCTAGAATCATCACAGGAAGATGATTTTGTTCATTCTGACAAGACACTTCTTTTACTACAGAATACTGTCTGCTATATTGGGCATAGTCGCCAAAGCTTTGTAATACAAGAAACTCTGTGTTTCTCCACTTGGATGTCTTATTGTTGCTGACCTTATGGAGGGAATCTGGAGCATCCTTCTGGGGAGCTTTCTTGGTTGCAGTCTGTGGACATGACCAACAGCTGAGAGTAGTTGGCAGAGAGCTGGACATCCTCCACTGTTATTCATTTGTGAACTGGATAGAAAAGGTGCAGAAGAGCATTCAAGCTCAGACCCTTCTGCATATTTTGGTCTTGATGGTAAACATGGCCTTTATAGTTCCATTTGTATGCCAGGGGATGTGGATATTCTAGTAGAAAGTAAAGTGTCAATGGTTGCAGAATCGGTACTGTATCCAGTATCTTTGGTGTCGGAGCCCTGCATCTGGCACCTGAAGTGGTTAGTTATGGCTATCAATCTAACTGTGTACCTCCCACTTTTGCAGCCAAATGCACTGCAGGTCCTGATGATGCATACTATGCTGAAAGGGTGAGGATTTCACTTTGACTCCTTCACTGTGTAAGGGAAATAGTCTTCCTCTAAAGAGAGGGGGGGGCTGCACATCAACCAAATAGAGCTGTGGGCATAGCCTCCTGTCTTGGAAGGCAAAACTGCTTCATGGACCTCTTCTTATTCAGTTCCAGCAAGTCCATTTAAAAAAGCAAGGGAGCATATGATTTACCTCCTGTAAAGAGAGGTCTTGTATATCTACATCTAAGGCTGGGACGTAGACAGTGGCATCCCTTATCTTTCAGACATTTACATCCTTTGTTGAAGTGAATAACCTGGCAAAATTCCTGAGATGCTCCTCCAGTCCTTTAACGGAGTTGTGAATTGATAGACTACATGGGGTTAGAATCAGGAGATTCTTGTATGCCTTCCAACACTTCCCCTGTATCCATTCATAACCTCCTTCTGTCCATGGAGGATTTCATTAGGCATTCCATTTTCTTTCAACATTTAAAAAGCATGGGGGGTAGGTAAATTGTTAGTATTTCTAATTGCCCAGGTGTGAGGTTGCTTGAATTTTGCAGTGAGCTGACATCATGTCCAGTGCTGGTGCCTTCTTTTTGCCCATTACTTGCTAGGCTACTATCTGGTTTCCCTTTATCCTGAATTGGATAAAACAGGTTCTAAAATTATAAATATGACAGTAGTTACCACCAGGTTTCGTCAGTATTCAGATGGCCTTACCTGTCAAGAGTCACCTGTTTTGGGCCTCTGTCATTCCATGGGCTGTGTGCCAAAGTCATTTATTTCTGCCCATCATGACCTTACAGAGATCAGGTTTCTGGCCCAGCACCATATGATCAAGCAATTCCTTTACAGTGTTCTGCATTTCCAGCCCCTCTTCCTTTGAAGAACCATTCCTTTCCATGAAATCTGAACTTCATGATCTACATGTTGCTGGTCACCCATTCACTCTAGCTGGTTTAGAGGCACTGATGTTTGTGTCTTAGAAAGCACCTTAACATGTATAAAAACTTTGGTCTCATTACAAAGGCGGAATGACCTCTGTGGTTCACATTCTGGGTACATTCCAAGAGTTTTTTGGAGACTGCTTTGACTCTGAGTGAAACCCTTTACAGGCAAATTTGAAAATGCTGTGAGATATGGCCAAGTAAGTCCATGTTGATGGCCAGATGTCTTCTGTGATAGTGTTCAAACTGAGGCAAACTCTGAAAAGTGCCCTGCTATGTATAACCTTGGACAACATATGCTGCTGGATGATCGCTACACTGTCTGACTTGTGAGGGCTGCCCTTAGTCTTTGAGGGAAGTTTTTTACCTTGACTTCTATGCTGAGATCATCAAAAGACTCACGATTAGCAAATGTGGTGTAGGCCTTCTGGAATAGTCTCCATAAATTGGAAGAAGTCCTGTTCATGTCAGTTTCAGAAGACTGGCTTCATCAGCATGGAGTTAAACACTGTTCAATATTTGTTATGATTATCCAGAGATAATGCCTAGGAGGTTAGCACTTTGCTTGGGTAAGGAAACTGCAGAGTGTGCTGGCCCATGCCCTCCTGTGCTAGTTGGGTTTGATGGAAGCTACAGTGTTCATAGTGCGTTTTGCCTACCTGAGGATAGAGTTGTTGCATTACTCTGCAAGGTGCCGGTGTCTTCAGAGTCATTGCATGCTTATGGATCTGTCTTGGCTACTGGACCTTATAAGACCAAACCTTGGAGAGGTGGACATTTCCCAGCAGTCTTAGTATGTGCAGGTCCTGACAGTGGATGCTTTGTTAATAGGGTAGAAAGTCTAACTCACCTTCTCCATGTAAACTCATTAAAGTTTCAAGCAGTCCTCTTGGCAGTTATGGCCTTAAAGGGTAAAGGTTAAAGGGTAAGCTGAATCTGATTGTTTTCTAATTGTGTCTGACTATTAGTGTGTTATATAATACCTAGTCAGGCAGGGGTCGTATGTTGTACTGCCTCTACAGAGACACTGTGCCAGTTTGGCAGTGGACACTTTTTCATTCTTTCACATTCTGGGTGAAGTAAATGTACTGGTATACTCTCTCATCCACTCCTGGAGCTAAGAATTCTAAATTGTTATCTGATAAGGGTCTTCCAGAGTGTGACACTAGAGAGACTGACCTGTTTGATGCTGCTCTGAATGATGCAATTTCTTCTCTTCTTCTTATTTCAGCAGGATATGGTGGACTTGGTGGTGAATGTGTTCTTCCTCCCCATGTCACTGGATTTCTCACTTTCATGTCTGAAATTAAAATGTCAGTTCTTTGACACGATGGAGCATTGTTCTGGACATTGGTTACAGCAGCAACATACTGTAGTACAGTTGTGTTAGGGATGTCACTTCAGATCTTAGGCTTTAAACAACACACTTGAGCGCTTGGCTGGACAAAAAAGCATCAGTTGGTTAATGTGCAATGCCACAGGGGTGTGTGACAGATCATGAGATTAATAGAAAAATCCAAGCTGAAAGATCCAGGAATTAACCCATTCCTGGAATTCTACAGTCTAACAGACAGTCTAATACTGAACCATCGATGACATGCTTTTTATATGTACATGATTCAGAGTTTCATTGCAGAGTGTTCTAGCATTTTCAGTTTGCTGGACCAGAAAGTGGCCTGCATCTTTTGTGACTGACCGTTTGCATTACTACAAGTCAAATCTATAGGGAACATTAGACTTGTAAGGAAAATGTCTCTGTAGGATAGTACCTGTCACACCTCCACAATGTTAGATCACTTTTTCCAGGTTTTGGGCTGGAAAATACTTTGTGACCCGATCTTTAGGAATTGTATAGTTTGCTGCCATTTTAAATGCCATACACACTGTTTTGTGCCTAGTGGCAAAATGTGTAGAAGCAAGACCAAAACTTATCCTCATGACCCCTTTGTGGTAGATTCTTGGTGTTAAACCAGGGAAATCCTCCACAGGTGGGGGTGACATCCAGCTCCATCCCACTCAGGGCTTGGTTACCAGTGTAGATTCACTGAACCCCTTAGGGCTTGGCTACCAGTGTAGATTCATTATATTGTCAGGGCTTGGCTACCAGTGTAGATTTATTGATCCCCTAAGGGCTTGGCTACCATTGTAGATTTATTGATCCCCTGAGGGGTTGGGTACCAGTGTAGATTCATTGATCCCAGTGTACCTCCTGACAAGGTTTCTGAAATGAATGAAGCTGCTTGAAAGCCTTGTAAAAATGTAATGTGAAGTTGTTAAATCTCACCGTTTATTCTCACTGATGGGTTCGGAGCCGATCCTCGGCACCGACACGGCCTATAGCAAAGCTCAAGGTTTGCCAGTAACTCGAGACCAAGCCCCTTATCCCATAATGCACTGCTGGAATTACCTCAGTTCTAGATGTTCATCGTGCATACAGCTGCAGTCATAACAGATGGGTTCTCCTGCCGTCAGGCGGGTCCTCGGTCGGCCGAATTCCAAAGTCTAGGTCCGGCGTCGTTTGTCGTCGCTTCTTCCCTGACGTCAGTGCGACAAGGGTATAAAGGAACCAGCCGACGCCATTTGCTTCAGTCTTTCTTGCCGCACGGTGCCCGAAGCAGAAGCAGTTCGCAAGTGCCGGTCGGCCAGCTCCTGAAATTACGAAAATTTTGAAACCGAAGTCTTCTTGAAAGCTAAGTACAACTTTTCTTGCCTCAGACCGATGTCAGACAAAGTTAATAATTGTATTTCATGTGGGAAGCAAATACCGCATAAGGATTTCCATTCCCTCTGTATACCTTGTTTAGGCCCAGACCACGACGTCTCGGTCTGTCGCTTTTGTGCTACATTCAACAAACGCACCATTAAGCATCGGGCGGAGTTCGCCCAGCATTATTTTGGAAAAAATGGTCCTTTCCAGCCACGGACAGACCCCAAAGAGGTAGATACAGGCGCCCGAGGGGCAGAGGACAATCCCAAGGATCGTTTAGAGGACAATCAAAGGGAAGAGGCACAAAGGCAAATTACAGATCTCATAGACATGAAAGCTATTCAAGAGGTACCTACGCACGAACAAGGTCAAGGTTTTTATTCCAGACTATTCCTGGTACCAAGGAAGGGAAAAGATTGGAGACCTATTTTGGACCTATCCATCCTAAACACATTTCTACTCGTACCAAAATTCAAGATGCTCACTCTACAGCAGCTTCTTCCCATGCTGGGCAAGGAGTCTTGGCTGGTAACATTGGACCTAAAGGAGGCATACCTGCATGTCCCAATCAGACAAAATTGCAGAAGATACCTCAGATTTCTTGCAGGTTCAACCCATTATCAATTCTCTGCATTGCCCTTTGGCTTATCTACTGCGCCGAGAGTATTCACGAAATGCCTGGCATCAGTAATTGCCTACTGCAGACTTCAAGGGATACAAATATACCCCTATTTGGACGACTGCCTGATCCAAGCGGACAGCAAGCACATTCTTCTGAAACATCTGGCTTATGTAATAATGTTGTTGAACTCTCTGGGATACACAGTCAACAAAAAGAAATCAAGGCTAATACCCTCTCGGAAGATAATTTTCCTGGGTGCCAACTTGGACACAAACACCCAGATGGCCTACCTCACGCCAGAGAAGCAGGGGCAACTAACTCAATACTTCAGAGCACTAGCAAATTGCACCAGGCTGACTGCAAGGAAAATCCTGCAGGCTCTGGGATTCATGGCATCTTGCATCTTACTAATCCCATGTGCAAAGCTGCATATGAGGAAACTTCAGTGGTACCTGAAAAACCTATGGTCTCAACACAGCCACAGTTTGGAAACAATAATACCACTAATTCCATGTCTACAAAAGGAATTTCTGTGGTGGGCTCAAGCATGCCAAACAAACACAGGTCTTCCATTCAGCAAGCCTCAAGCAAATCAAGTCATCACAACAGACGCCTCGGACTACGCCTGGGCGCACATGACAGATCGGTGCATTCAGGGCAAATGGTCCCAAAAGAAAAGCACCTTCACATCAATCAAAAGGAAATGCTAGCAGTAATAAATGCTATTATAGCTTTCAAGGACCTTCTGCAACCAGGTCAACTATTGATAAGAACGGACAACACCACAGTTATGTGGTACATAAACAAACAGGGAGGAACACATTCATACCCCTATGCAGACTGGCCATGTCACTTTGGAACATGGCCATGGACTTACAAATCGAACTACAAGCACAGTACTTGCCAGGCAAGGAAAACACACTGGCAGACAACCTAAGCAGAAATATGACAGATCCACACGAATGGAAGTTGCATCCAAAAGTTTTTACAGAAATAATCCAAGCATGGGGAAGGCCAGACATAGATCTATTTGCCTCCCACAAAAATCACCAATTGACAAAATTCTGCTCAAGGATTTTCCATCCAAAGGCCTGGAGAGTGGACGCTCTCTTTTTCAGTTGGACATCAATGACAGTTTATGCCTTCCCACCTCTTCCTCTGCTGCCCAAAGTTCTATTGAAAACCAGAGCAGACAGACCAAAGATGATTCTCATTGCTCCAGACTGGCCAAGACAACACTGGTACCCACTCCTGAGGAGCCTGACGCATTCCCCACCATGGACCCTGCCTCTAATGCCTCTTCTCCTGACTCAGCACAGCTTCAAAACTCTTCACAGCCAGCTAAAAACACTCAGTCTAGCCGCTTGGAAGATTCCTTAGCATCACAACAGACCCTACTCTCCAAGGAGGTGCAGGATGTCATTTTGGAGGCCAGAAGGCCGTCAACTAGAAAAGCTTACTCCGCAAAATGGAAACGGTTTTGTGTCTGGAATGAGAAAAAGGGCCAGGATCCTGGAAAACTGAATTTACCTCAAATACTACAGTATCTAGCTGAGCTGCTAAGCAGTGGACTTTCATTCTCCTCCATCAAAATCCATGCCTCAGCCATTTCTGCAGAATACAACACTGATCCACCCTTATTCTCTCACCCTCTCTTAAGACAGTTCCTCAGAGGCGCTAAGAATCTAAGACCCCCAAGGAAACAACCAATACCTGCTTGGGATCTCAATTTCATTCTGGAAAAACTGACCTTGCCTCCCTTTGAGCCAGCTGCCTCATCAGATTTGCAGTATTTGTCCTGGAAAACAGCTTTCCTTCTGGCTATTACCTCAGCTCGTAGAGTTTCAGAACTACAAGCTCTCATGGCTGTGCAGCCTTTTATCATCTTCCATCAGGACAGAGTTTCCTTACGAACCAACCCGTCCTTTATGCCTAAAGTGGTATCCAGGGTAGCTTTGAATCAGGCCATACACTTACCTACCTTTTATCCTAATCCTCAAAACAAAGGGGAGAGATTACTACATTCCTTGGACATCCACAGACAACTGCGTTATTATTTGGACAGAACAAAGCCTCTCAGAAAATCAGAACAGCTCTTTGTGTCCTATGCTGTAGGAGCTCAAGGAAAGCCAATTTACAAACAGACAATCTCAAAATGGATAGCCCATTGCATACTCTTTTGCTATTCTTTTCATGGCAAAACTGTACCTACAGGCATCAGATCTCACTCCACAAGGGACACAGCTACCTCTGCAGCTTTCCTCAGAGGAGTTCCTACCAAAGATATTTTGGAAGCAGCCACTTGGAGTTCTGTGCATTCCTTCTCCAAGCACTACCACTTACCATTATACTCCAAAACTAGAGCAGGCTTTGCCACTGCAGTCTTGCAGGGCATCCTGGCTCCTCCTAGTTCCACCTAGTGCCTACCACCCCTTTCTTAGCTTTGGGATTCTACCCATCTGTTATGACTGCAGCTGTATGCACGATGAACATAGTACAGTTTTGTACCTACCATAAATGTAGATGTTCGAGTGCTAATACAGCTGCAGTCCAGGTTTCCCTCCCTCCTTCCCCTCTTGGGACAGGCCTATAGGCTAACACATCCTCATACAACCTGATTGGGGTATTCATTTATGGTGTATTTGCTTGCAACTACTGTATTTTGATTTTATTGCATTGCTTTATTACACAAATTTATGTATTGCCTTCCTTCTGAGGGCACCTGACATCTGGGGCAAGAAAAACTGAAGAAAATGGCGTCGGCTGGTTCCTTTATACCCCTGTCGCACTGACGTCAGGGAAGAAGCGATGACAACCGACGCCAGACCTAGACTTTGGAATTCGGCCGACCGAGGACCCGCCTGACGGCAGGAGAACCCATCTGTTATGACTGCAGCTGTATTAGCACTCGAACATCTACATTTATGGTAGGTACAAAACTGTACTTTTGCCATGGCACAGATCTCAGTGTTCCAGATAGCTCGGACCATTATTAATCGATAGATTCTTCTATTTGCAAGTTTAAAAACTTTTTTTTTCTTCAGTTCTTCATAGGATATCTATATCTATATATATATATATATATATATATATATATATATATATATATATATATATATATATATATATATATATATATAAAATCTATAGAGTTTTACACTTAGACTTAGTTTTAGATTAGTGCCCTGTGTTGGCTTCTGTTTTTCTATCATGTTGGGCCTAAGAGTTGGCCTTGTATTTAACCTTAGGTGTACTTTGGTAGATAATTCTAAGTGTGTTGTTTAATTCTTTAAATTTGTTTAATCTGATATAAAAATGTCTGATGAGAAAGAGAAGCCTCATCCAAAATCAGGCTTCAAGAAATGTCCGGATTGTGGACAAAAAATGTCTCACTGACGGGCATGTTCAATGTGTTTATTGCCTGGGGGCTAAACACCTCCAAGAATCTTACAGTATATGTCACTCTTTCTCCTCCAGGGTACATTTGGAGAGAAGGAGAAAATTAGTAGACAGAGGTTTACTTCAGCACCCTTTCTCCGAAGCGCTGGGTGACCAGGATGGTACTAGTAGATCCACAAAAATCTTCCAAATCCTCAGGTGACTCGAAAGCATCCAAAAAGGCTAAAACAATGGAGGGTGTAGGGTCATCGGTTAAACTGTCCTTGGAGCCGAGTGTCTCTTCTGTTTGGATCCAGCTCACAGTTTTGGAGCCGGTCTCTGAGATTTCCTCATTTCCTCTGCTCCAATCAGCACCTTCGGTGCACTCCTCGAGGTCTTCTGTCAGCCTCTCAGATATGGATATGGACCGGCTAGTGCAGAAGCTTCTACGGGCACCAGGCCTTGCTAAGTTGTTGTCGGAGTCGAAGACCATTAACCTGGACTTGACTACTCCTCCTCTGAGCTGTACTGGATTTTCGGAGCCGAAGGAGCCTGACCTGATAGTTGTTGAACCTGTGGAGCCGAGATCTGTACCGGTGTTATCGGTTCCATCTACTCAGACGTCCTCGGTGCCGACCGGGGACACTAGGAGCCGACTCTCTCCTGTCGGGTCCGGGGAGGATAGTGGTACCGATTTGTTGGTGCCGACTCCTCCTCTCGGGGCTTTGGCTCGGATGAGCTCGGCTCCTACCTTGGGCTTTGGAGCCCATGGCTTTGGTGCGGGAGGATCGGACGGTCCCTTCGGACTACCCCTTCTCATCGGAGCCATGGTGCGTTCGATGCTATGAGGAGAGTCCTGTCTCCAAAGACATCATCAGCATCAGGTCTGGCTTCCTCCTCCCCTCAAGCGCCTGTGTCCGCTCCTGCTTCTACCGGTCCACCCAAGTGTAGAGACCCTGAGCCTCAAGTAGCCCCTCAGGGCGCCCCCTGCTCTTCTGAGACCTCCACAGATCCCCCCACTGAGGAGGTACCCAGGAAGAAACTGTGCAAGAGGAGGCACTTGGACACCCCACAGGAGTCTTTGACATCTGACACTGTCTTGGATGAGTCAGAAGGGTCCCCTCGATCCCCCTCTGAGGATATCTCCTTTGCGGAGATATTAGAGATCCTTAATCAGAGGGGCGGTTGGCATTCCAAAAGCCCTACTGAAGATGAGTTAGTGCTCTTGAAGGCTTTCGGGTCTCAACCATCCACCTCTTGGGTCTCTCCGCCTTACGATGAGCTCATAGAGCTGATCTCTCGTAAGGCTTGGGAGTCTCCGGAGGCCATGGAACCTGTCCCTCGGAAGCCAAATAAGTTCATCTCTGCCCCAGTGGACAAAGCCTTTTTGACTAAGGGAGTGCCTGTTGTTGCCATGGTGGTGGCTGCAGCCACAAAAAAGGAAACATCTGAGACGTCCTCATCTATCCATCCTCCTAACAGAGATTCTAGGATCATGGATAGATATGGGAAGCGCATGTTTAGTTCAGCGACTTTTTCCCTTCGATCACTGAACTATTTAACCCATTTTACAAGACTACAAAGAGATCTCCTGAAAGAGCTAGGAGATACTCTCCAGGGTACAGTAACTGCAGGGGTTGCCGACAAAGTTAACACACAGCTCGCTACCCTAAACTCGATTGTGAACTTGTCCATGCGCCTCATATCTTATGCAGCTGATGGTTCGAGTAGAGCCACTAGTTCAGGCATTGCTCTGCGTAGTCAAGCCTGGGTGCGCCTCTGTTCCTTTGCGGAGCCATTCAAGTCTTCCTTTATCAACACCCCATTTGATGGCTCATCCCTGTTTGGGCCCAAAGTGAAGGAAACTCTAGCCAGGTGTGAGCAGGAAGGCAAGACTCTATCTGCTGTTGGAGTCCGTTTTTCTACCCCTACTCGGCCCTATCCCAAGGGTCCTAAGGGCTGAAAAATGTGGTTCCGAAAAGCACAGGGAGCCTTTCAGGACACACGTGGAGAAAACCCCTGTAGAGGCAGAGGAGGGGGTTATAATGGAAGATGCCGCCCGCGCGGCAGGGGGGGTCTGCAACAGCAGGGTGACAGAGGCCATTTCTCTGGTCAGCCCTACCAGCGCTCCTGAAAGGAGACCCGGCTGTCCGGCTCTGGAGGCAGTTGGGGGTCGCTTATCTTTGTACCCAGAAGCCTGGCTAAATATAACGTCCGATACCTGGGTACAAAGCATAATTTCCAGAGAGTATTTCATAGAGTTCTCTTCCCCTCCCACTACTTTAAACAGAATCCCGGATGTTCAACCCAGTCTCAGGGAACAAGCAACCATAGAGGTCCGCAGGTTGCTAGAAAAAAAGAGTCATCCAACCAGTCCCAGTAGACCAAGTTGGATTCGGAACTTACTCAAGATTCTTTTTGGTTCCAAAGAAAACAGGGGACTGGAGACCTGTCTTGGACTTCAGCAGACTCAACCAATTTGTAAAAAAAGAAAAGTTCCGAATGGTCACACTTCAGGCCATTCTTCCCTTTCTAAAGAAAGGTGATTGGATGTGCTCCATCGATCTCAAGGACGCATACTACCACATAAAGATGGACATACGCTCCAGAGATCACCTGCGTTTCTGGCTGGGAGCCAATCACTACCAGTTTCGAGCCCTGCCTTTTGGTCTCACTACAGCCCCCAGAGTGTTCACCAAATGCATGGCAGTGGTCACGGCTCACCTGAGGCATCTAGGATTCGAGGTGTTTCCATGTCTAGACTATTGACTCCTCATCGCTACCACCAGGCATCAATTGATTTAGGCAACACAATCTACTCTGACACTCTGCCACCACTTATTTATTTCTTTATTTATTT
Organism: Protopterus annectens; assembly: GCF_019279795.1. Lineage (NCBI taxonomy): Eukaryota > Metazoa > Chordata > Ceratodontiformes > Protopteridae > Protopterus > Protopterus annectens. The sequence continues at coordinate 1,475,846,733 of NC_056741.1, forward strand.
ATTTTATTTTACATTTGTTGACCGGGCTAGTCTAGCTGGATACATGTCCATTTTCAGTAGAGGCCTGGGGAGAAAAGCTCCAAAGACATATGCAAGAAAAATACAAATATAAAACTCCAATATAATATATAAAAAGAAGTAACAGTAAAGATACATACAAAACTGAATTTAGAAAGTGGTAGCCATTTGAAAAGTAAACAAAAATTTTTTTTTTTTTCATAATAGCAATAGATGAGCATTCATTATAACAATATTAACATCAATAGTTCAAATGAGCTTAGCAAGGACAGTAAAGGGTACTGCAGAAATTCAAGACAGAAAGTAAATATACATACATAATGATGTAAGGATGCTAATGATGAGATGTAGGAAAGTTAGTCAGGGTTAGTGCAGGAACATAACCAGTGTGTACTGAGATATAATTTTAGTTTCTTTTTAAATAGTATAGGAGATGACAGAGAAGTGAGCTCAGTAGGAAGTGAATTCCATAACTTTCCAACAGTATTAGAGAACAGGGTATCACCTGCTGAGTTGTAAGATCTGCAAGTGTTAATAAGAAGTTTGTTAGATGAACGTAGTTTTTTAGAATTGCTGTATGGGGTGAAAAGGTTTAAGAGTATTGGTGTATTTGTGGGTTGAGAGAAGATCTTGTGGGCTATAGCAAGCTGGAGATATTGTAGATGATGTGGAAACTCAAGCCAGCCAAGTTGTTTTAGATTAAGGCAATGATGTGTTCTGAAAGGAGGAAATAAATAAATAAAATAATATATATATATATATATATATATATATATTTTATGAAGAAGTGAAGAAAAACAAAAGTTTTTAAACTTGCAAATAGAAGAATCTATCGATTAATAATGGTCCGAGCTATCTGGAACACCGAGATCTGTGCCATGGCAAACTACATCTGAGGTAATTCCAGCAGTGCATTATGGGATGGGGCCAGCCTTGCTGCGACCTCTTTGCCAGTCACATCAATACCAAATGCAGATATTACAGTCAACTTCGAAAAGTCTGCCTTGTCGCCATCACAGCATACTGTCTTTATAGGAGCAGCGTTAGATACCTCAACCACCACTCTACGTCTTCCAATTGAAAGGGTCTCACTTCTTCAACAACACGTCAACTCACTGGTGTCAAAGAACAAAACTACAGCCGCAGAGGTCTTGAAGGTACTAGGTTTGATGGTGGCAGCAATTCTAGCCATTCCACTCGAAAGGATGCATATGCAAATTCTTCAATGGCGCCTATTCGCTCAATGGTCTTACCAGAAGCTACCAATGAACCATATGATTTTCATCACAAATTCTTGCAAGAGAGACCTTCAGTGGTGGTTGACGTCTCTTCATTTCACAATAGGAAGACCCTTTGTGCCCCCCCAGTAGCCACTGTGACCACGGACGCTTTCCTGATGGGGGGGGACATTTTCAGAGAATGACTGCCCAAGGCACATGGACGGATCAAGAGTCACATCTGCATATCAATGTTCTGGAGTTGAGAGCAGTACTTCTGGCATTGCAATACTTCCAGGACTCTCTTCCTCTAGGGACAGTTGCAATTCAGACAGACAACATGTCAGTGGTCTGGTACTTGAACAAACAGGGTGGAACCAAGTCTTACCCCCTTTGTCGAGAAGCCCTCAGGGTATGGCAATGGGCTGTGTCATCCCAGCGTTTTCTGTTAGCAACGCACATCCCGGGGAAATCCAACGTGATAGTGGGCAAGCTGAGCAGGGCAATCCTGTTGTCTCACAAGTGGTCTCTCAACGAACATGTTGCGGACTTGATTTTTCACAAATGGGGCTAGCCTTGCTGCGACGTCTTTGCCAGTCACATCAGTACCAAATACAGAAGCTACTTTGCTCTGATACCATCTCCGGGACATCCCCCGAAAGACGCACTCATACACGATGGCCTCTGGGTCTCCTATGTGCATTCCCACCTATTCCATTGATACCCAGGTTTTTACAGAAAGCAAAATCGCTGGGAAGGACTGTTATCCTCATAGCCCCCCATTGCCGTCGACAGATTTGGTTCCCTTTCCTTCACCATCATCTGCTGGAGGATCCATGGATCCTGGACCCAGTTCCAGACCTCCTGACACACCCGTCCGGGGACCTCCATCCTTCTTTGCAGTCTCTAAAGCTGACTGCTTGGCTGATCCACTTCCCCAAATAGCCAGGCTTCATTCACTCTCAGATGACGCAAGACAAATTCTATTCTCTTCTCTTAAGCCATCCACCAGAAAACTGTATCGCAGTAAGTGGAAAAGGTTCTCAGTTTGGGCCAGTATACAAAAAATTGACCCTTTCTGAGCTCCTCTGTCGTCCATTTTAGACTTTTTGACAATGATTTTTATGGAAGGAGCAGCAGCTGCTACAGTTCAGGTTCAGTTAGCCGCCATATCAAATTTCCACCTTGGATTCGATGGGTTAAATGTTATGGCCCACAAGTTATCTAAGGTTTTTCTTAAAGGTGTTTTTCACATGAGACCTCCTGTCAAAATCCCTTATTCTCCCTGGAATTTGAATTTTATGCTGTCTCAGATAATTCTTCCCCCCTTCGAACCAGCATCATCTTGTGATCTCAAATTTTTGTCCTGGAAAACTATTTTTCTAGTGGCCATTACTTCTGCCCGCAGTGTCAGAACTTCAAGCATTATCTCTCAGACCTCCTTACATGATTTTCCATGCTGATAGAGTATCTCTCAGAACAAACCCCTCCGAGTCCAATATCAATCAGGTCATTGAGTCGTCAGTCTTTTTTCCCAACCATTCCAACAAATTGGAATACATGCTGCACAAACTTGACGTATATAGACAGCTCAGATTTTATCTTGATAGAACTAAGGATATTAGAAAATCAGATCAACTCTTCGTATCCTTTTCAGAGGCCAGAAAAGGTAGACCAGTGACTAACACAACCCTTTCAAAATGGTTACTGGATTGTATTTCATTTGTTCATGCGAATGCTAACATACCTTTGCCACACAAAGCAAAGGCTCATTCAACCAGAGCCGTTTCTACGTCTTCTGCTTTTCAGGCTAAATTGCCCCTTGACAACATTTGTGCTGCAGCCACTTGGTCTAAGCCTCATACCTTTATCACTCATTCCAAAGTAGATAAGGCTTCCAGGGACAGGTCTTCTTTTGGTTCCACGGTCCTGAAAAATGTACTCCCGTGAGCCACCTAGGATTGCGGGTGCTAGGGACGCTACCCATCAGTGAGAATAAACAGCGAGATTTAACAACTTCAAATAAAGAAGTTATGTACTCACCATAACGTTCCATGTGAGTTGTTTGTCTCACCTTTATTCTCACGTCCCTCCCTCCATCCCCCTCCTGGCTGACAGTTGATCTAGAGGGTAGTATCATCCTGGTTGTTCAATGCTTCTTCTTCCTTCTTGGGGAGTGCTCCCCTTACAGGGGTATATATGCACGCAGCAAACAAGATCTGAGGTAATTCCAGCAGTGCATCATGGGATAAGGGGCTTGGTCTCGAGCTACTAGCAAACTGTGAGCTTTGCTATAGGCCGTGTCGGAGCCGAGGATCGGCTCCGAACCCATCAGTGAGAATAAAGGCAAGATAAACAACTCACATGGAACGTTATGGTGAGTACATAACTTCTTTTTCTACCAAGCGGGATTTGTTTTAATGAGCAGAAATATATCACGTTTCCTTGTTCAGTTGTGATATAGGTCATTCTGATTTCTTTATGTTATTTATTTTACGTAACTGTATAATTTGGACCTCGGTTATCCCATGGTTGAGATGCATTTATCAGCTTTTTCTACCCATCATGACATTGTGGAGGGCAGAACTAATGCCCATTGCCATCTGGTCATCCATTTCCTTGGGGACATCCTTCCACCTTTGGATTTGAATTTTGTGACCCATAAGCTTGCCCATTCACCTTTCTAGCCTGTTTTTACAGTAGCATTGAAATATGCTTTTTGCAGAGACACTGTTCTAGGTGACAGTCATCTTTGCTTGTAGGACCTTGAAGCTTCATGGTTTTGTCTTTTATGTAGGGAAACGTATGTGGTCTTTCTTAAGCAACTGTTTTCCCTTAGAATTAACCCATGTTTTCCTACAAAGTGTTGTCAGTATTGTCCTTGAACAATCTGTTCATCTCTCTGTAGGAACTGCCAGCTCAGATTCTACCTCAAGTGAGATGTTCATCGTGTTACCCTGCTGCTGTCATCACACTTGGATTATCCTGTCGTTAGGCGGTGCCGCAGTCGGCCTGAATTCCAAAGTCTTGGTCCGGCGTCGGTTGCTGTCGCTTCTTCCCTGACGTCAGTGTGCCAGGGGTATATAAGAGGCATCCAACACCATTTTCTTCAGTCTTTCTTGCCGCGCGGTGCCCGAAACGGAAGCAGTTCGCAAGTGCCGGTCGGCCAACACCTGAGATTTTTTAATCGAATTTCAGTCCGAAGTCTTCAAACCTAAGTACCCCATTGGGGAACCTTTTCTTGCCTCAGTCCGATGTCAGAAAAAGTTAACAATTGCATTTCTTGTGGGAAGCAAATACCTCATAAGGACTTTCATTCTTATTGTATACCTTGCTTAGGCCCAGACCACGACGTCACTGGTTGTCGGTTTTGTGCTAGGTTCAATAAGCGAACTATAAAGCGACGCTTTAATTTCGCACAACACTAGTTCCAGGAACCGAATGAAAGAATATTTACTTGTTTTTTGGTTTATTTGTTTATCACACACTATTTCTTGAACTTGGCTGCAGCAGACAGGCCTTATTTAGTTCTGGGGTGCTTCTGAATTCATTTTTATGATTTTTTGCCTTTTGTCCAGCCACTGTTTACTTTCTGAGGATTTTGTACTGCTTGGGATTCTTACCAGTGATACATCACCAAGGAGTGCCCATAGTTATCAGCTGTAATTAGTACATTCTTATTGTATCATGTCATGAGTTCTAATTACTGTCCCACCATTCCCTATAGCTTTCAGATCCTGCATCCTGTGGCTGTGTTTGGAGACTCATTTAATTTGAGTAAGTTTGCATTTATAGAACATTGCACATTAGGGGACCTCCAATGTTTCATTTTGGTTTGCAGGATTGTGCTGTTCAGACAAAGTAGTAGAGTTAAGGGTTAGGTATGTGTCACAGTGCAGCATATAACATTGCATCTTGCACGTGTGAATAACATATGCCGTCCTGATTTCTGGAGGTTTGTGAAGAATAGCTGAATAACCTTGCTTCAGAAAACCGTCAGCCCTTGGGACTTTCAGACATAAAAATGCTTCTGGCTTTAAACCAAGGGATTAATTTAGGACTGTCTTCTAGTGGTTCTTTTAAGGCATATCATGAAACCCCATTGCAAAATGGATAATAGTAAAAAATAAATAAATAAATAAATAAATAAATAAAAGCTTGTTAGAAATATTCTGCAGGCAGAGTGTGTGAGGCTGCAGTGACCCAGGGGATACTGGCCAAGGTGAAATGAAGCTTTGTGAACTCCTGTCCCTAAGTCTTTCTCTTCTCTGATTTGTCACTGCCATATTGGAGGCTGACTGAATCTTAGACAGACTTCAAAAGAAAATTTTACAGTTTCTCAAACTGTATGGTAAGTCCAAGGTATCTTCAGAGCCAAGACAAGGTGTGTAGCACTAGGGAATGCTTGTTCTTCCTTGATATTCCCACTTTTTTCTCCCAAAGACTGATATATCAGATATTTTTAAAAATCCAGTACCATTCAAGCTTGCAGCCATATACCTCACATGGCAGATAGAATATGAATCCCCTCCCCAGCATCTCCCTATCCCCAGGTATTTTCGCTTGCAGATTATTGTGTAGAATGTGCAGCAGCAACAGCATAGCAGAAGGTGCACCTACTTTTATGTTGATGCTGGCCTCTCCACCAGACTGGATGTCCTTAGCAGGTTCCATTGTAGATCACCCTTTATTTTTTGCAACAATATAATGAAATCTCAGTAGCAGAATGGGGCAGAGATCTGCTTCAGGCTCTTCTTGGTTGCTAGGAAGGTTGGTCCTTGGAGACGCAATTTAGACCTACCTGAATTAAATACATTTCTGTTTGCAAAAAGTGTAAGATGTTGACACCTCAATCTCTTGTTATTTCACCTTTACAAGAAGCGACCATGGTCACTTTGAATATGAAGTATTGCTGTCCATATCCTTATTTACAAGGAGCTCAGGAAGTTCTGAAGATTCTTAGTAGGGGTGCCTTTTTCAACTCACATGCTTGCTGTTTGGGCTTTCCAGCTCTCCCTGGCTATTTACAGTATGCTTAGCTCCATTTTTTTGCCCACTGATGTAGCGGAACATTTATATTTACCCATACCTGGATGACTGCCTCTTACTACCCACTCCCAAGAGTATCTAATGGATTAATCTTATTATACTGTCACATGCCTGACCAACATAGTTATCTTTGTCAATCTGTCTTGTCCCCTTCTCTCAGGAAGAAGTTCTTGAAGGCAGTGTTGGACACCAAGTCAGGCAGACTGCACCTTCAACTAGATAGCATCTCTCTGATGAACTCCATTTTCTTACAGATGGCAGAGAAATCCTGCAGGACATAAAGGTCTATCCTTAAAGGACTCGGGTACATGTCATTTTCTATCATAATAGCCCCCCCAGTCAGGCTGCCTAAGAGGACAATCCAGTGGTACTTGAGGAACTTAAGACAGCAACATTTACACTCATGGAGAAGGTTATCCCTTTACTTTGATAGAGTTTCAGTGGTGGGTATGTCCAGTACAGGCATGTTATTCATAACGCCCAATCGGTTCCAATCACTGGCCGTGTATCATCAGACTTTCTTTGAGGGGCTCATACAGGAGCCCTGAAAACCCATGGGAGATGGAAGTTCCAGCACAGGACCAATCACATTAGTGTCAAAGACATGGTTACCCTTGTATATGCATTGCAAACATTCAAATGACTTAAAGGGTAGGCATCCTGAAAGTAGTTAACAGATGACAGCACAGTTATGTGGTATGTCAGCAGATGGGAGGAATATGTCGTTATCAGCTCTGCATACTTGCTGTAGTAGCCTGAGATCTCGTCACCAAGCAGAAACACTTCTGCAGGCCTTGTGCATTTCCTCACTTCAGAACTCCTTGGTAGATGAGTTAAACAGCTGCGCCTTTAGTCCCCACAAGTGAAAGTTGCTGTGATATTTTCCATAGTGTGATATTAAAATGGAGGTCCTAGAGATAGGTTTGTTCATGTCACCTGTCACTCATCAGCTCAAAAAGTCCTAATTCAATTACCTGTGCAGGAATACATGAGGAGTGAAAGTCTTTTCAGTGTTTTGTATCCCTTCTATCCCCCACCACCACCCCCACTTACTGCCTAGGGTTCTTTGGTGGACTGGTGAAGGCAAAGCAGTCCTCATCCTAACAGCTCATTTTTGACCAATGCAGTCCTGCTTCTCCCAGCATTTACAGATGCAAAGAAATGACACTTTTTCTTCTAGTCTTTTACACTAAATTATCCCAGTAATGGGGAACCTTAGCACAGCCAAATCTAAAGTGCCTGAAACTGTCAGCTTGTTGGAGTTTAGGAACCCAGTCCCAAGGTGAAGATCCTTCCCAAATTAAGGAGTACTGATACTGAAGATGCCAAGTTACTTACAACCAGGACATTATGTGGCAGAATGGGACACAGTATAGTGACCATGGCATACTGCCTGGGACAGCTTCAGTCTAGGATGTCTCCATTTGTATGCTTCAGCCAGTGTGCATATCCTGGCTGCTCCTGGAACCTCAACTGGTCAAACAGTTTTCATTTGGGACAACTAAAGAATACCACTGCCACCTCCTTTGAACCTTGTATTTGTAATATACAAATTGACATTACTGCATTTACTGTATTTACTGCATTACTGTATGCACCTGCTAACATTATACCAGTTAAATACATGTCCTGGAAGAGCTTGCTTGTGACAGCATTTACAGTTTCAAAAATGCAGGCTTGTTGTAATAGGAACCCTACACACCTTTCTGCAATGTCAGGTTGCCACTATGAATCAGCCCTTCATTCATTTCCATAGTGGTTTCAGAGCTGGCCTTGAGCCATATCATTCAGTTACCAGTATTCTATCCAAAGTCTCAAAATAAGTAGGCAGTAAAGTTTTTATTTGTTTGTGTGCTGGTGTTATATATTGTGTTGTCCTGCTGAGTTCTGGCCCATTTTTCAGTGTAGGCCCAAGGAGGAAAACTCCAATAGTGTCTGCAGTAGTGCAGTTGTAGAGTTTTGAAAGGACCAAAGTATTTAGGCATGTAGACAATATTTTTGCCTGTCTAACATCAGAAAAGCAGAGGACGACAGTCTCCACAAGAACTGTTTTTAAAAGACTGGCAAACAGTATTGGTTTCTTTAATGACCATCATGGCAAAACCTTGACTATCGCAGTGCTTTTTTTTCCCAGAAACATATCATTACAAAGTACTTTGGAAGCAGCTGTCTGCACTTCCTTTCTACCTTTTGTAAGAACTGTAGACTAGATAAAACCAGAAGCCAGCTCCAGGGAAGAAAGCCAATAAATATCCGAACAAAACCAAGTGGTAATAGTAAGAAACACGCCTGAGTATAAAAGTCCTTCCTTTTATTAACGCATACAAGTCAAGCAGTTCAACACGTTTTCGTTGCTAAATGCAACTTCTTCAGATAAAACAGAAAACATAATGCATGATTTATATACATAAATAATTAACCATCTGTTGTGTCAATTAACAAATTAAAGCAACAAGCCCTAAAAATTCTGTTTAACAGAACAGAGTAACAATCTGTTAAATACTAAAATAAGTGGTATTGTCACCAATAAATGAATATAAAAAATACATGTATTGTGTGAATCATACTGTGATGTACTAATAGTTAAAATTCCCTTGATTAATATCAAAGGTACAAATAATATAAAATAAGCATGGAAAATACTGTAAAGAGTCTAGTATGTGTAATTAGGCTAAACTAGCCTTTAATTTTAAAATAGGCTTGATGGATATGTAATCGTTCAAGCCTGGTTTTTTGTTGGATTCCAGGGAGATTTGCCAATAAGTCTCCCTTTGCTCCAACCTTGCCTGCCATGGTCCTCCCCTAGGGTCCTTGTATATACTTTCCAAAACAAAGAATTTGTATCTAGCTGTGGGACATGTCAGTGTATGTTTGTACAAAGCATTGTTGTTGTTAGCTTTTTGTACATCATACATGTGTTCGTAGATCCTGCGTTTAAGACTTCGCTCAGTTTTGCCCACATAATATGCCGGACATTGTGTGCATATAGCTAGATATACAACCCGTTGACTGTTACAATTATAATGTTCCCTAGCTTTAATCACTCTATTCAGAGCTGAAAGGGTGACTTGTTCTTCCTGTATAATATGGGAGCATTGTAAACAAGTCCCACATTTATAAGTACCCTTACGGGTACGAGCAGTTTTATTCTGAATAGGACCATGTTCTAACAAACTTTTTATGTTTTTCCCTTTACGATAAACTGTTCTTATTTTTTTGCCGTGCAAATTGGGCAAATCAGTAAGTTCCATGAATGTGTCCCACTCTTGGGAAATAATATCCCTGATGTGACTTGAATTGGTACTATATTGTGTAATGAAGGCGTGGTGAAAATCCAAATTATTTTCATGTGTATCCTGTCCCTGGGGAATAGTCCCAGTTCCTAAAATAGGGATATATTTGTCCTTTCTACCAGCCATCACCTGATCCTTAATATTGTTAATAAATTCCTCAGGATATCCCCTGTCCTGGAACATGATGCTTAATCTGTGACATTCTGTTAAGAAGTCATCATCGTCAGAAGTCATCCGTGATATTCTGACGAATTGCCCCTTAACAATCCCTCTTTTTTGGTACACAGGGTGTAAACTTTTAAAGTGAATATAGCTATTTGAAAATGTGGGCTTTCTGTAAATATTAGATTTAAACCCTCCTTCTGTATTCACACTGAGCAGGACATCCAAATATTCTACCCTGTTCTCATATGTTTGGTACGTAAATGTGAGAAAATCTGTAGTTGAGGCTAAATAATCCATAAATTCCTGAATGGTACAATCTGGCCCCCTCCAGAAAATACAGATGTCATCAAGAAACCTATAGTAAGCTACCCAATGTTGTTTATAAGTACTGTTAAGTACAAATTTGTTCTCCCAAATGGAGAGAATAATATCAGCATATGTCGGGGCACAATTGGCCCCCATGGCAACCCCTGAGGTTTGCTTATAATATTCACCACCAAAGTGGATAAAATTATGGTACAATACCAATTTCATAAGGTTCATGATCAAGAAGTTGTCCCGATTGTCGGCTTTGGGGCAAGATGCAAGTGCTTCATCTAACCATTGCAGACCTGTTTCGTGTGGAACAACAGAAAATAGGTCCACAACGTCAATGGTTAGAAATTTTAAATTGGGTACCATTAAATCAGGGGTTACCTGTTTCAAAGATTCCCAAACTGTAGACTAGAGTTACAATTCTGGACCAGAGCAAGGTTTCCAGTTCTTTCTTGTAGGGCATGCAGATTCAGCTGGCCTCGGCCTGTAGCTAGGTTAAACACTGCTTAGTATTCTTGCCAAACATTCTGAATGGAGCTGTAGCCCTGAATCTTGTGATGAATGTAGTACAGCATACAATCTATACCATAGGGGTATAAATATAAGGATCACTGCTACACTATGGCCTTCCTTCTGTAAGCCACTGGGATCTGTTATCCACTTTTTTAATTTCTCCAAGTCTTTTGGGTTTCTAATACCTTGGCGGGAATGGACCCCATTCCTAAGTCAAAGTATGATTAAAGTTCATGAAATTAGTATTGTTTCAATCTTTGATGTTAGCCAGAAGTGCTCTTCCCAGCACCCACGTGTCCAGTAATGACTCCTTCTGCAATTTGTACAGAGTTACATGTATCAGTAGCATATCTAAGTACGACTGCGAGTTCTTTTTTATAAGACCTGTTGCTCCTACTACTATTGGAACTGTCTGGGTATCCTTCTTCCACATTTCCCTAGTTTCTGCCTACTAGTCCTAGTGTTTTATGACTTTGTGTCCTTCTGTAAGACACTGTAGTCACTGGGTGTAGCAATTTCAATGGTTAGTGCTTCTTTTGTCTTCTTTTCATGGACGACTATATTTGGTTTTCTCGCATGTTTTTTTTGAACTGTTGGTAATGGGTGACCCCATGTGATATAAACTTCATCATTTTCTGTAATGCTTTCTGGCTTATGTTTCCAGTGTTTTTCAGCTACTTCACTACTTTAATGCATGTACAATCCCCAGTTCAATAGTCTTGCCACATTATTATGCCTTTCAGTATACAGTCTTTCTGCCATTAGTATATCGCAGCCAGCAACAACATGTATGACTGTTTCCAATTCAGTTTTATAAAACCTACATTTGTGTGTTTTTCCCACATGTTCAATGGACTTTGTAAACCTTCACCTTATATTCTTTCTTTTGTTTTTTGGCACATATTCAGTTGCTGCCTGATTTTTATCTACTTCTGGTTTGATTTCCATTCCGCTTGACGCCAATATGCTTCTGCTAAGCAAAGATGCTGACCTCACAAGACCCAAACGTAATGAAAGTGTTGAAACATGAGGAGAATAAGTCTGCGATGACTTTCATGCTTTGCTTAGCATAAAATCCTCCACATTTATTTTTTCCTCTTAAATCCAATCATCTGATGGGAGTACACATTGTAATAATGTCCAGTAAAATGTACATAATATAGTTGTGTGTATTTTTTAGCTGTTTTGTATGTATTTTAGGCATAACATTTTATTTTATTTTTTATAGATTGTTATAATGTGTTTTCACGCATTTTTTGTATGTATGTATATATATATATATATATATATATATATATATATATATATATATATATATATATTGTTGAAATATAGCTTAGAGTAGTCATGCTGCTTCTAGAATTTGGTCACTATGTAGTTAACAGGGAAGTGATGTGTTGCTTAGCAACATAGAAATGCACATTGTTCCCATTGGATGATTGGATTTAAGAGGAAGAAATAAATGTGGAGTATTTTATGGTGTGTCAGTATCTGATGAAGCAACAATGTTTGTAAAAACGGTTATCGAAATAAAATTACCCTTTGGTTTTATGCCTTGTGGGTTTCTTTCAGCCTGTTTCTGCTGTGTGAAGTTTGGATTTTATACATTTTCTTTGTTGTTCTCAGAGCAGTTCATTGCCTGGATTCTTTATGGAATTGGACATTCTAATGAGCAGGTGATCCAGAAGGTTACTACGCTTCTGACTAGGAGCCAGTCACTTCCACTTTCGGGCTCTGCCCTTTGATCTCACTGCAGCCTCCAGAGTGTTCACCAAATGCATGGCAGTAGTAGCAGCTCACCTGAGATGCAAAGGATGCCATGTGTTTCCATATCTGGATGACTGGCTCATCCTCACTCCAACCAGGCATTTTCTTCAAAAAGCCGGGGACTACACCATTCAACTTTGTTCATCTGTTGGAATCATGACAAAATTATGAAAAATCTGCTCTAGAGCCATGTCAATCCTTGGTTTTCATAGCAGCACAAATAAACACATCAGTTATGTCAGCAGAGCTTCCCCAAGAAAGAGTTTATGATCTTCAGCATCATGTAAGGATGCTAATCAACACGAGAAAGGCTTCAGCCAAACTATTCCTACAGGTGTTAGTCAAAATGGCGGCTTTAGTTTTGCTAATACCACTACCTCAAAAACACGTGAGAATCCTCCAGTGGTTACTCTCGACACAATGGTCCTTTTGGGATCTTCCAATGTCTGACAAGATTATACTAACCAACTCTTGCAAAAGAGACCTTCAATGGTGGCTGAACTCTCCAGGAGTCTCTCAAGGCCATCCCTTTCTCCCCTCTCAGCCCAAAGCTACAGTGACCACGGACACGTCCCAGATAGGGTGGGGGGCATTATCTGGGAAACACAGTCCAAGGCACTTGGCAGGAACATGAGGCCCACTTGCACATAAATGTTCTAGAGATGAGAGTGGTGCTCCTCACATTGCAAGCATTTCAGAAATATCTCCCTCTAGGAACAATAGTTCAATCGGGCAACATGTCTGTGGTCCGGTATATAAACAAACAGTGAGGAACCAGGTCTTACCCCTTGTGTCGAGAAGCCTGAGGGTTTGGCAATGGGAAGAGTCCTTCAACCGCTTTCTAATAGCAATGCACATTCCGGGGAAATCCAACGTGATTGCAGACAAACTGAGCAGAGCCATTCTTTGGCCACACAAGCGGTCCCTCAATCAGAAAGTGGTGGAAGAGATCTTCCGCAATTGGGGCCAGCCTTGCTGTGATCTGTTTGTGTCACCCATCACTGCCAAATGCAACGACCACTTTGCTCTGATCCCCCAAATGGGGGAGTCACCAAGGGATGCACTTGTTCACAGTTGGCTCCCAGAACTTCTTTATGCTTTCCCACCAATCCCTCTGATTCCCAAATTCCTATGGAAAGCAAGCTTGCTGGAGACCACAGTAATCCTAATTGCCCTCTATCGGCCTAGTCAGATATGGTTCCCCTTTATACAACCTCATGTACTGAAGGGACCATGGATCCTGGACCCATTTCCGGATCTCACAAAAATCCACAAATTACAAGACGATAAACTGTTGAAAATAGCCAACCAGGTCGCAATAAGAGCAATGCTTCAAAAATAAAAGTTAAAGTGACAATTTAATGAACCTAGTATAAAGTGAGCGTAAAGTCAAGTACACGCTTTCGGCAAGGACCTTGTCCCACCTTCATCAGACAAACAAGTGTAACAATTCCAATTAACAATATTTATATCCACAAACCTTTAAAATATCCAATCATTTTGAAATGCATTTCACTTGATTATACGTTGTCATGAGAACCTCTAATATGTATCCACCTACCATTAACATCTTAAAGATGTAGGAATGAACCTCCTTACATTCATATATTCACATATACATTGTTTAAACGTCTATGCATGTTGTCAATGGTGGATTAGATGTTAGAATATAACTTACATATTTAAAATCCATATAAAATATGTATAGATATTATATCACTATATATTTTATTACTTATTTAAAATTAAATAAAATTAAAATAGGCATGTATAATGAAGCATAACATTCTATTAATATTCAAAAAACATCTCATCTGTTGCATGCCAATAACTTTAAAACTGGTTTAATCGATAAAGTTTCATTAATCCCTGGACTAATGTGGGCTCTAGTGCGAATTTGCCAAAGGAGTTCGTTGATTTCCAATCGAATCTGCCATGGCCCACCCCTATTGTTTACAACACCTTTTTGTAAAATTACAAAACCAAGAGTGCCCCTCATTCTCTATTATATGCCTAGCAAGTGCATTATTAACATCTAATAAATTAATTAGGAATCTATCATTTTTTAATACGTCCCAATTTTTAAAAAGTATTTCCTTGATTTCTTTAAAATCCAAGGAATACGTATGTAAGAAACTAATTCTGTAGATGTCATTCAAGGATGCATCTGCAGTCCTTACAAATGGGTTGTCCTGTCGTCAATACGTATGTAAGAAACTAATTCTGTAGTTATTGTTAGTTTCCTCTTTCTTATTTTCAATTTTGTTGGGACTATTATCTAAAATGGGCTCACCATTAGGTTCTACAATGTGATTATGGCTTAATAAAGGAAGATGTAAGCCTTCGTTTCATTTAGCTGTGACCTCAGCTATTATATCCAAGACTAATTTGAAAGGATATCCTCTGATTAAAAACATATTCATAAGACGATTGCATTCCTTTTCATAATCATGGCTATCAGAAACCATGCGTGCTGCACGGACTAACTGTCCTTTTATTACCGCTTTTTTCTGGTGAAATGGGTGGTTACTTGAAAAGTGCAACAGAGAATTAGAATATGTTTGCTTTCTAAAAATTAAACTTTTATATTTACCATTAATTCTATCATTAATTAATAGAATATCCAAGTAACTAATTTGTTCTATTCCTACATTGTATGTAAATTCTAAAAAGTTTGTCATTTTAGAAATGTCTTCGATAAATAGTGGAACAGTATTCAAATCTCCTGTCCATATACAAAAAATGTCATCCCGGTACCTGGTGTACCAGGAGATACATTATTAGGTGAAGTCCCTAGGATTACTTATAGGAGGGATGATAACTTAAAGACCATATTGCAAAGAAGCAAGATTAAGAATCATACAAATAGGGAATATGGGATGTTTAAATGTGGCTTTTGTGCCCAATGCAAATTCATTAAGGTATGTAACCAAGTATTTATTAACGACATCATGTATAAATTTAATGACCATTATAACTGCGAAACAAAAATCGTAGTTTATGCAGCAGTATGCTCCCAGTGTAAGGCATTTTATATCGGTAAAACCGAGCGTAAATTAAAATGCCGGATATATGAACACCAATATGCTATAAACAAAAAAGATGTTAATAATGCACTTGCTAGGCATATAATAGAAAATGAGGGGCACTCTTTTGGTTTTGTAATTTTACAAAAAGGTGTTGTAAACAATAGGGGTGGGCCATGGCAGATTCGATTGGAAATCAACGAACTCCTTTGGCAAATTCGCACTAGAGCCCACATTAGTCCAGGGATTAATGAAACTTTATCGATTAAACCAGTTTTAAAGTTATTGGCATGCAACAGATGAGATGTTTTTTGAATATTAATAGAATGTTATGCTTCATTATACATGCCTATTTTAATTTTATTTAATTTTAAATAAGTAATAAAATATATAGTGATATAATATCTATACATATTTTATATGGATTTTAAATATGTAAGTTATATTCTAACATCTAATCCACCATTGACAACATGCATAGACGTTTAAACAATGTATATATGAATATATGAATGTAAGGAGGTTCATTCCTACATCTTTAAGATGTTAATGGTAGGTGGATACATATTAGAGGTTCTCATGACAACATATAATCAAGTGAAATGCATTTCAAAATGATTGGATATTTTAAAGGTTTGTGGATATAAATATTGTTAATTGGAATTGTTACACTTGTTTGTCTGATGAAGGTGGGACAAGGTCCTTGCCGAAAGCGTGTACTTGACTTTACGCTCACTTTATACTAGGTTCATTAAATTGTCACTTTAACTTTTATTTTTGAAGCATTGCTCTTATTGCGACCTGGTTGGCTATTTTCAACAGTTTACCATTTCCGGATCTACTGACACATCCATCAGGAGAACTTCATCCCAGCCTCCACAATTCTCAAACTGACAGCTTGGCTGCTCCGCTTTCCATGATAGCCAGGTTTCCTGTACTATCTTCTCCAGTAAAACACATTTTGCTTTCCTCCCACAAGAGCTCTACTCGAAAACTGTACAAAAGTAAATGGCAAAGATTTGTGGCCTGTTCTAATCTTAGTAACATGGATCCCTTAGCAGCTCCCTTGCTCTCTATTTTGGAATTCTTAGCCAAATTATTCAATGAGGGAGCTGCTGCAGCTGCTATTAGGGTTCAATTAGCATCCATCTCTAATTTTCACATAGGAGACAAGGGTACTGCTGTAAATTCTCACAGACTTTGTAAAGCATTCCTCAAAGGTACTTACTTAATTCGCCCTCCATACAGAAACCCTATTCCACCTTAGGATTTTAATTTTGTATTGTCAAACCTTGTTTATCCACCTTTTTAAATCTTCTGCTACAGCTGATTTGAAAATTTTATCATGGAAGAATCTTCTTTTAATAGCTATAACTTCAGCTAGAAGAGTTTCTGAGCTACAGGCCCTATCTTCCAAACACCCATACATAATTTTTCATAAAGACAGAGTTTCTCTGAGAACAAACCCATCCTTTTTAACTAAGGTGGTTTTGGAAACAAACCTCAGTCTATTGAATTACCAGTTTTCTTTCCTAACTATGGAAACTAAGGAGAATACTCTCTCCACCTTTTAGATGTTCATAGACAATTACGTTTCTATTTACACAGGACATCACAATTTAGAAAGTCAGATCAGCTCTTTATCTCTTATTCAGACATCAGGAAAGGCCAACCAGTTTCTAAAGTAACACTAGCAAATTGGCTATCAGAATGTATATCTTTTATGTACAATTCTAACCACAAGACTATTCCAAATCCTACTAAGGCTCATTCCACCAGGGCAGTAGCCACTTTGGCAGCTTTCCAAGCCATATTACCCCTAGACAGCATCTGTGCTGCAGCTACATGGGCTAAACCACAAACTTTTATCAGTCATTACAAGTTGGATTTGGCCTCTAAGAGTAGAGCGTCCTTTGGATGTTCTTTGTGTTTCACTGTTGCAGTCAATACATTTGGGTTATCTGCCTGCAGGTAGCCCTCAGCTGGCCTGAATATCAAAGTCTTGGGTCCTGCGTCAGATGCTGTCTCATCATCCATGACGTCAGGTAGTCAGGGGTATAAAGCATGCAGCCCATGCTATTACAACAGTCTTTCTTACCATGCGGTGCCCAAAGCAGAAGCAGTTCACAAGTGTCGATCGGCCGACTCCTGAAATGTTTGTTTTCGAGTTTCAGAACCGAAGTCTTCAGAAAAGCTAAGTACCCCGTTGAGGATCCTTTTTCTTGCTTTAAACCGATGTCAGTAAAAGTTAACAGTTGTATTACCTGTGGAAACCAAATACCTCTTAAAGATTTTCATTTGTACTGCATTCCTTGCTTAGGCCCAGACCACGACATCCCTTGCTGTCGGTTTTGTGCCTTACTCAGTCCTCGAACTATTCGTCATTGGTCCATTTTTGCAGCAAACTATTTCGGTACTTGGTTTAATTATCCAGAAATGTCTTCGGTAAGCCATCCGACTACCAACATTCCGAAAAAAACGTAAAGATAAAGACAGAGACAGACTGCATAGGTCCAAAGCTGCCGACGACGCTTCCATTAAGCTAGTCGCCAGTTCGCCGGTACTCAATGAGACGCTTTCGCAGCCCCTGATACCCACTACTTCAGATTCGCAGGCCTCTACTGAAACCCATTCAGAGTCTGGTATGCTGCGAGATGCTTCTTCGACTATGGAACCTGCAGATGTCTCTACCTTGGTTGGCCCGGAGCCGCTTTGCAGGCACCAGCTTCTGAGGGGTGTATTCAGACCTATGGCCTTGCATTTCAAACCGACACCATCTTCTTCTTCAAGGCCTAAAACTCAACCCACGCCTAGAAAACCAACATCCAAACTACATGGTCAGGCCCATATGCCTAAAAAAACAAATGATAAGAATGGCTGAAGACCTTATTACTGTAATTAGGGGAAGCCAGCCTTCTCCCTCTAAGAGACCTAGAATTGATTTTCCTGCTGATTCTTCTGATCAGGATTCTGAAATTTCTGTTTCTTCTGATTACCAGGATTTGCCCTTATCTACCTATGAGGATTCTGATGCAGATGACTCCATTCCCTTTGCTTCCCCTCCAGAAGATTTTTCCTTTGGTGAAACCTTGCACACTCTTAGGGAGCATTTCCTCTGGGAAAGCCAGGATCACTCTGACTCCAAAAAGAGGCTTAGGGAACTCTTACTCCTACCTCAACACAAGCATTTGGCTATCCCTTCTGTCCTGGACTTTGCAGATGATGCCTTCTTGGAATCTAGCCTGGGCCTAGACACTTTACCTCCACCTCCCAGGAAACATGACAGGTATTACAGAATACCCGACTCTCACACGTTCCTTTTCAAGAGCCCTACTGTGGACCCAGAGACCATTTCCCAGGCACGTAAAGGCATTAAGGCTACTACTGCCAAAAACCCTACACCCTCTGATAGAGATTCCAGGGCCTTGGACAGATGGGATAAGAAGGTATACACTTCTGCTACTTTGGCCATTAGGGCTTTAAACTACCAGTTTCATATGTTAAAGTATCAGCAACATCATATGGGATTATTATGGGTTGGGAGGGTGGTCTAATGGTTAAGGTGTTTGCCTTACAAACATAAGGTGTAGGGTTTGAGTCTCACAAAGGATAATTGGCTAGGCTTAAAATGTCTCGCAAGGGCAATTAGCCTAGAACTAATCTATGAACCTATGAACTACTTAAACAGAAAATGATGTTGATTCGTGACTGTGGTGAAAATAAAGAATTACAGGATTTAATGCATTCTGCTGAACACGTTGATAAACATACTTTGCAATGTGGTTTTGACTCTTTAGAAGCATCTTGCAAGGCTGCTGTCACTGGGTCTATTCTTAGAAGGCATGCTTGGCTTAAGGAGCAAAATTTGCCAGATCATGTTAAAGCTAAATTACTGGATGCTCCCTTAAACCAAGATCGCCTGTTTGGCAACAAAGCAGAAGAAGTCCTTAAAAAGATGGAAGAAAAAGCTAAATATATGCAAACTGTTAAAGATTTCCTGCAAGTACAACCTCCCAGATTCAGTAGGCATTGGCCATCTAAGAACTGGTCCTTTCCTGCCTCTTCCAGGCCTTCTCAGTCCAAGCCCCGGAACAGCAGACCGCTTAGGCAACAGTCTCAAGGTACTCACAGGCCTAAGCAGTGGGGGGCTTCCACTTCCAAAGCTGGGAGTAGTAAGACTCCCCCCTATGGAAAACTGTCACAATAACTTAACCTTAAACCTTCTCAGCCCTGCTCAACTGCATGCTCCTTTGTGGGGAAAGATCGCACTGCATGCAAAAAACGGGGAGCTCATTACCCAGAGCAAATAGGTTTTAAATATAGTTTCCCAAGGATACAGATTCCACTTCCACACCTTACTAACCCCAAACGGTTGGCCAGACCTACCCCCAAATCAGTGAACTGAGGCTCAACAGCAGGTTCTCTCTATCTTCTAAGTATCAGGGCTATTCAACCTGTCCAGCAGAAGAAAGGGGACAAGGTTTTTATTCAAGACTATTCCTGGTACCCAGAAAAGACAGCTCCTGGCATCCTATCCTGGACCTCTCTATTCTAAACACCTTTTTGGTAATCCCACAATTCAAAATGCTAACACTTCAGCAGCTGCTTCCTATGCTAGGCAAAGACGCCTGGTTGGCAACCTTAGACTTAAAGGAAGCTTACCTGCACATTACAATAAGGGAATCTTGCAGGAAATACCTACGCTTCAGAGCAGGCTGCATGCACTATCAGTTCTCTGCATCTCTGCACTTCTCTTTGGCTTATCTACTGCACCCAGGGTATTCACAAAGTGCCTAGCTCCAGTCATTGCATTTTGCAGGCAATGAAATATTCAGATATATCCATACCTGGACGATTGTCTAATTCAGGCAGAAAGCCAGGACATGCTACTGAATCATCTGGCATTTGTAAAGAAACTTCTAACCTCTCTGGGGTACACCATAAACGAAAAGAAATCTCATCTAGTACCCTGACAACAAATTGTATCCCTGGGAGCAAGCTTGAACACAACTTCCAGATGGCTTACCTCACACCAGAGAAACAAGTTTGTTTGACAGCCTACTTCAAGCTGCTGGCCACAAAGACCCAGCTATCTGCAAGGAAAATCCTGCAAGCCCTGGGGTTCATGGCCTCTTGCATTCTACTAATTCCATATGCAAGACTGCATATGGGGAAACTACAATGGTATGTAAAAAGCCTATGGTGTCAACATTCACAGGACCTGGAATCAATGATTCTTATCATTCCTTGCGTAAAGACAAGAGTTCCTTTGGTGGGCAGAGGCCTGCCACCACAACAAGAGACTGCCATTCATTCTACCCCCTGCCGCCCAAACCCTAACAACACACGCATCAGACTATGCATTGGGGGGGGGCGGGGGGCTCACTTGACAGGGCAGTGCTTTCAGGGCAAATGGAACCAGAGTCGGATGCACCTGCATATCAGTCAAAAAGAAATGTTAGCTGTAGAGAATTCACTGACAGCCTTCAAAGACCACATTCTTCCAGGACAATTATTGGTAAAGACAGACAACACCACTGTTATGTGGTACATAAACAAGCAGGGGGGAACCCACTCGTACCCTCTCTGCAGACTAGCCATGGCTCTGTGGAACACAGCCTTGAGCTACTAAGTGCACCTACAAGCTCAGTTCCTTTCAGGCAAGCTAAATTCACTGGAAGACGACCTACGCAGAAATCTCATGGACCCACATGAGTGGAAACTGGAACCAAAGCTATTCAACATTCTGAGAAACAAATGGGAAAACCCAGAGATAGACCTGTTTGCCTCCCACAGAACTACCAATTGGACAAATTCTGCACAAGGACTTCCCACAGCCAAGCTTGGAAAGTGGATGCCCTATCCTTCACCTGGGAAAGCCTCTCAGTTTATGCTATTCCCCCTCTTCCACTCCTCTCGAACGTACTGCTAAAGATCAAACAAGACAAACCAAGGACAATACTTATTGCACCAGACTGGCCATGCCAACACTGGTACCCCCTCTTGTACAGTATGTCACTGCTGGATCCATGGCACCTGCCTTAGATCCCATCCCTGCTGTCCCAGCAGGAGGGCCAGGTTCTGCACCCCCAGCTTCAAACCCTGAACCTTGCAGCCCTGGTTAATTCCCTAAGCTCTCCAATAGCATCCCTCAGTAAGCAGGTGCTAGATGTCATTCTGGAACTCAGGAGGCCTAATACTAGAAAATCCTATGCTGAAAAATGGAAAAGATACTGTTCCTGGAGCCAAACACAAGGGTTGGGCACAACCATGCCCAGCTTACCACATATTCTTCAATACTTAACAGAGATGCTCCACAAGGGCCTTTCCTTCTCATCAATTAAAGTTCATGCCTCAGCCATTTCAGCACAGTATAATACTGAGCCACCCCTCTTCTCTCACCCCCTGCCGAAACAATTCCTCAGAGGGGCTAAAAATTTAAGACCACCCAGGAGAGCTCCTACTCCAGCCTGGGAACTTAACTTTGTATTGGAAAAGCTCACTCTACCTCCTTTTGAGCTAGCTGCAACTGCAGAGTTGAAATTCCTTTCTTGGAAAACTGCTTTCCTTCTAGCCATCACTTTAGCAAGAAGAGTGTCTGAACTTCAGGTCCTCATGGCACTGGAGCCCTTCATCATCTTCCATGCTGACAGGGTGTCCCTCAGGACCAATCCTTGATTTATGCCCAAGGTGGAATCCAATGTGGCCTTTAATCAGTCCATTCATTTCCTACCTTTTTTCCTAACCCACAGAACGAAGAACAAATACTGCACTCTTTGGATGTGCACAGACAACTAGATTTTTTTTGGACAGGACTAAGCCTCTCAGAAAAACTGAATAGCTGCTAGTTACCTTTGCTGCAGGGGCAGAAGGGAAGCCATTTCTAAGTGGATGGGCCATTGCATTCTTTTCTGCTGTAAGCAACATGGAAAACCTACCCCTCGGGATAAGATCACATTCCTCCAGGGCTGCATCTACCTCTACAGCCTTTCTCAGAGGTGTCCCTACTAGGGGCATTTTAGAAGCTGCTACCTGGAGTTCTGTACATACCTTCACCAAGCGTTATCACTCGCCTATGTTTTCTAAATCCAGAGCTGGTTTTGCCACTGCAGTCTTGCAGGGCTTAATAGCTGGTCCTAATGCTCTCTTAATTTCCTCCTCCCTACCTTAGCTTTGGGAATCTACCCAAGTGTAATGATTGCAGCAGTGAAACACGAAGAACATAGTACAGTTGTGTACACTTAACATAAATGTAGATGTTCAAGTGTGTTCACTGTTGCAGTCCTAGTTACCCTCCCACCAGCCCCCTGACTTCTCTTGGCCGTATCTTTCTTCTTGTTTAGTGTATTTCAGCTTTCTGGTGTATTTGCTTTTTGTTGGAGGTGTAACTTTGATATATATATATATATATGGTTCTACCTGAGATAGTTGACACTCCAGAACACCGACAAGCGAATCGCGAGTGCCAGAAGATCGACAATGCAGAAGACCGACGCGACGGATTAAAACACCGACGCCGAGGATGCCGACATGGGAAAAGGCTGTGTAAGTATGCGGTAGTGACGGACGTTAGGGTGCGAGTAAGGTAAGTGTGGATATTGGCGGTCTGTGGGGATAGGGGTGGGTTAAGTGAGTTAGGGTCAGTGCACGGGTTAGGTAAGTGTGTGGTAGGGATAGTCTTTGGGTTAGGGGCGGGTTAAGTGAGTTAGGGTTAGGGAGTGAGTTAGGTAAGTGTGCGGTAGTGATAGTGTTTGGGTTAGGGGCGGGTTAAGTGAGTTAGGGTTAGGGAGTGGGTTAGGTAAGTGTGCGGTAGTGATAGTGTTTGGGTTAGGGCGGGTTAAGTGAGTTAGGGTTAGGAGTGGGTTAGGTAAGTGTGCGGTAGTGATAGTCTTTGGGTTAGGGCGGGTTAAGTGAGTTAGGGTTAGGGCGCGGGTTAGCTGAGTATGCGATAGTGAAGGACCTTAGGGTTAGGGTTTGGGTTAGGGTTGTAGATAGTTGTGTATGTGAGGTTTAGTGTGGGTTTGTAGGGATTTTGGTGTGCTTGTGTTGTGTGTGTGGTTTTTGGACAGGGGATGTGTTTTGTTTGTTGATTGTTGTCATTGTGGTGTGTGCAGTGTATGCGGTTTCGTGTTTGTGTACCGTCGGTTATTTCGTTGTCGGGCATGTGAGGTTTCGTGTTTCTGCACTGTTGATTATGTGGTGTCGGTGATTGCGATGTCGGTGTTCTGGGGTTTCGATTATGTCAGGTAGAACCATATATATATATATATATATATATATATATATATATATATATATATATATATAATAGCTTCCCATTATGGGAGCACCTGACATCTGGGGCAAGAAAAACTGATGTAATGGCGTCGGTTACATGCTTTATACCTCTGACTACCTGACGTCATGGAAGATGAGACAGCATCTGACACAGGACCCAAGACTTTGATATTCAGGTCGGGTGAGGGCTACCTGCAGGCAGATAACCCAAATGTAATGACTGCAACAGTGAATACACTCGAACATCTACATTTATGGTAAGTGTACACAACTGTACTTTCTATGGTTCTGAGGAATATTCTCCCATGTGCCACCCAAGAATTACGTAGCTAGGGACGCAGTCCCTTCAGTGAGAACAAAGACGAGATTGACAACAACACATAAAGACGTTATGTACTTACCATAACGTTCCATGTGTGTTGTCCATCTTGCCCTTTATTCTCACAACCCACCCACCATTCCCCCTCTTGGTAGACCTAGTATCTTTTATTGGATTTCTATAGGACTCTACAGCCTCTGAGTAATGGCTTGTATAATATGTTTATGTTACATTCTCTTGGTAGCGTATACTTCCACTCACTGCTGGGGGGAAACAAGATAAGGGGTTATAGAACACATGCATTGTGGGTAGGGAAAATGTCCACGAGCTTGGTTGAGGACCTCAAGCTTATGTTAAAGGCCGAGACAGATCAGACGGGTCAGATCCGACCCATCAGTGAGAATAAAGGTCAAGATGGACAACACACATGGAATGTTATGGTAAGAACGTAACTTTTTTTTTTTTTTTGGAGGTTTGTACTGATTCATGACTTCCTTCCTTATTTCTGCTGTTGTATCTGTTTGCCCTCTTAGGAGGATAAGAATATTAAATTTTTGCAGTGTCAGTGGTGCAACAGGTAGCACACTTCGTCTTTGGTGCAGAAGGCTGTGGGTTCAATTCCCACACCATGTAGATCAGTTATTGACACTGCAGTGCAGCATAAGGTTGGTGCGCTGCACTGCTGAGTGTATCATTCTTACAATGAGACATTAAACAGAGGTACCATCTGCTTGAGTTGGTGGTAGCTCATGAGGATGTAAAAGATTCCATGGCACCTATCAAAAAGAGTAGAGGAAGTTCCCTGATGCCCTGACCACATTGCCCCAATAGTATAAGTACCACCTCTGGTCTCCCCTGAAAAGAGGCTGCCAGCCTAGTGGCACTAACCTGGTGAACAAAGGATAGGTAAACAAATAAATTGCAGGACTTCTTTTGTGCAGTATACAGAAATGTAGCACATTGAATCTTCTCAGGCTTCCTGCCTGTTCCTCTCGTAATAAGGACTACATTTTTTGATGTACAGTTCCCAGTGTTCTGCTAAAATACCTTGCAGCAAGAAAATTCTTGCTAGATGCAAATGGACCATCTTTCCAGAAAAGAATGAGTTAGAGTGACAGCTTGTTGAAAGTTACTGGTGATTTTAGTTAAAAAAATTAACACATTCTTGTGAGTTGTATTTCTGAAATACACACTGCTGAACGACTCAAACGAATAAATATGTTCACTTCTGACATCATGTGTTAAGTGTTTATTAGGATGCTCACAAACTGCACTGCCACTGAGGGCTTTACCGTGGCTGCCAAGTACTGCAGGTGATTATGTGACATGCATTACCCAGTACTGTTACAGTGCATTATTAAAGTTATAGTACCACGTGCCACAGTGGATACGCTTAGTCCTTGTGCTACTCAGTTCTTTCTTACCACATTCAAAATTCAGATCTCAAGCTTAAGGAACGGTTACTGTAAAAACCTCCTGCACTTGATGTCTGAAATTCTAAAAATTTCCAAGTACTGTTGTATTGACCAAATTAGCAGCCAGGATCCACAATTGTGTTTTTATTACTTGGGAAAGGAGTGCTATGTGAACCACTGCTTTAAACACCAGCCATCAAGTCAGCTATCCACAAAACTTGAAAGAAAAGCTTTTGGCTCATGTGAATTCTTTGAAGACAGCAGCCGTGCATGTTTTCCAGCTCAGGGACTAGCAGGAAGGTATCTTGCATGCTTCTGTGTAAGTGCTAGATTGGTTGGAGAAAGTAAGGGAATCAGATGCCAAATGGTTGGAGAAAATAAGGGAATCAGATGCCAGACTTATACAAATAATCCTGCAACCTGGAGATGTGCATTCAGCTTCCTGTGCACCCAAAAATATTGACATCCTCTGTAAGATGTTCATCGTATTTCAGTGTTGCAGTCATGACTGTAGGGTTCTCCCCTGCGAGCAGGCAGCCCTCGGTCGGCCAGAATCCCAAAGTCTGGGTCCGGCGTCGGCTGTTCAACCATGCTCCCTGACGTCAGAGCGCCAGGAGTATAAAGCTGACAGCCGACGCCATCTTCTCCAGTCTTTCTTGCCGTGCGGTGATAGCAGTTCGCAAGTGCCGGTCGGTTGACTCCTGACAAATTTTTATATATACTTCGGTCCGAAGACTTTCTTCTCTACTCAAAGCCAAGTATCCCGTTGGGGAAACTTTTTTCTTGCTCCACTCCGATGTCAGAAAAAGTTAATAATTGTATTTCATGTGGGAAGCAAATACCTCATAAGGATTTTCATTCTTACTGTATTCCTTGCTTAGGCCCTGACCACGACGTAGCTAGTTGTCGGTTTTGTGCTAGATTCAATCAGCGTACAATTAAGTGAAGGTACGATTTTGCTTTTCATTACTTCGGTAGGCGCTTTAACTACAAAATGTCGGATACGGTTCCGGCTACCGGAGTTCACAAACGTCGCAAGGATAAAGACAGGCCTCCGAGGTCCAAATCTGATGATAGCGCACATGCGGAGCCAGCTTCAGGTTCGGCCGTCATCAGTAAGGTGCTTTTGCAGCCCCTGTCGTCAGCCATTTCAGAACCGACGGCCGAAACGGACTCTCATGAGGAGCCAACCAGGCCTTTAAATATCTCTGTTGCAGGACCTTCGGACAATGCTCCTTCAGATGGGTCCCGAGCCGCTGTGCAGGTACCGGCTTCCGAAGGGGTTTTCAGGCCTACTCAGCTTCTAGTAAAGGCAAAGCCAAAGACAAAGGCAAAGACTCCTTCTAAATCAAAGACTTCAGCACAGGCCTCTTCTGAACCGGCTCCCAAGTCACAGAAACAGTTACTCAAGATGGCGGAGGATTTACTTACTATGATTAGGGATTCTCATCCCACTCCAGACAAAAGGCCAAGGCAGGATGTTTATTATGATTCCTCTGATCAGGCTTCTGTTTCCTCAGTTTCTTCTTCTGATCAGGAATATTCTTTCCCTCCTTATGAGGATTCTGATGCGGAAGAATCCATTCCTTCAGCTTCTCCTCCTGAGGATTTCTCTTTTGGGGAAACTTTGCATGAAATGAGGGAACATTTCCACTGGGAAGGACAGGAGTATTCGGAATCCAAGAAAAGACTGAGGGATTTTCTTCTTCTTCCCCAACATAGACCCCTGGCTATTCCTCCTGTCTTGGATATTGTGGATGATGCCTTTTTGGAGGCTAATTTAACCCCTGACTCTTTTCCTCCTGCTCCTGTTAAGCCTGATACATATTACAGGGTTCCTGATTCCCATCAGTTTTTATACAAGAACCCTACTGCTGACCCTGAAACCATTTCTCAGGGTCCTAAGGGTGTTAAGGCTGCTTCTGCTAAAAATCCCATTCCTACTGAAAAGGATTCTCAAGCCTTGGAAAGGTGGGGAAAAAGGTGTACTCTTCTGCTACTTTGTCCATTAGGGCTTTAAACTGTCAGTTTCATATGCTTAAATATCAGCAATTTCTCTTGTCTGTCTTAAAACAAAAATTTACTTCCATTTCTGCCTGTGCAGATGATAAGGAATTACATGACTTATTGCATGCCACTGAACAGGTTGGGAAGCATGGTTTACACTGTGGATTTGATGCCTTGGAGGCTTCTTGGAGGTCTGCGGCCTCTGGCACAGTCATTAGAAGACATGCATGGCTAAAGGAACAAAATTTACCTGAACAAGCAAAGGCTAAATTATTGGATGCTCCTGTTCAGCATAATGTTTTGTTTGGATCTAAAGCTGAAGAGGTGATTAAAAAGATGGAGGATAAGGTGAAATCCATGCAAACCGTTAAAGATTTCTTACAAGTACAGCCTCCTAGATTTAGCAGGAATTGGCCTTCAAAAAACTGGTCCTTTCCCTCTTCAGACAGGCCTCAGAGGGGTAGATATAGACGCTCCAGAGGGAGGCCTCAAACACAAGCTGCTTATAGACCAAGACAGTGGACTGCTTCTACCCCTAGGGGAGGAGAGGACATGTCACAATCTCAAAGGAAACAAACTCAATGACTCCCTCTGTTGGGCTACAGGAACGTCTTGCCTGGAAGCCCCTCTCGGAGGAAAACTCTCTCTTTTTTTATCAAAATTGGACTCAAATAACCCAAGACAAATGGGTTTTGGATGTGATTTTAAGAGGTTACAAATTCCATTTTCATACCTTGCCAAGGCCAAGCGGATGGCCAGACCTTCCAAAACATCAATGGACGGAGGCCTTAAACCAGGTGGAAGCTCTTTTGGCTATGAATGCCATAGAACTGGTTCCTCTTTCAGAGATGGGAAAAGGGTTTTACTCAAGGCTCTTTCTAGTCCCAAGGAAGCAAAACTCATGGAGACCCATTCTGGATCTGTCGGTCTTGAACACCTTTCTAGAGATTCCAAAATTCAAGATGCTTACTCTACAGCAGCTACTTCCAATGCTGTCCAAAGATGCATGGATGGTAACTTTGGATTTAAAGGAGGCATATTTACACATTCCCATCAAGCAGGATCGCAGAAAATTCCTCAGGTTCGAGGCCGGATCGAGGCACTTTCAATTCTCTGCGCTGCCCTTTGGATTGTCTACTGCGCCCAGGGTCTTCACCAAATGCCTGGCTCCAGTAGTAGCTTACTGCAGACTCAAGGGAATTCAAATTTACCCTTATCTGGACGATTGTCTAATTCAGGCAGACAGCAAGGATGTCTTACTCCAGCATCTGGAATTTGTACAGAACCTCCTCAAGTTCCTGGGATTCTCTGTAAACATAAAAAAGTCAAATTTGACACCATCACAACAGATAACTTTTCTGGGTGCACTTCTAAACACTACAACCCAGATGGCATTTCTGACATCCGAAAAACAATTACAGCTGGCTTCAACTTTCAAAACCTTGGCAACTCTAACCCAACTATCTGCAAGGAAATTCCTGCAGGCTTTGGGTTACATGGCCTCCTGCATCCTTCTCATACCATATGCAAGACTACACATGAGGAAAATACAGTGGTACCTAAAAAGTGTATGGTCTCAGCATTGCCACAGTTTGGACATACTGATCCCCGTCCTTCCTTGCCTTCAAAAGGAATTTCTTTGGTGGTCCAGGGCATGTGCTCTAAACAAAGGAAAACCCTTCCGTCTGCCTCCTGCCACTCAGATTCTAACCACGGACGCCTCAGATTATGCTTGGGGAGCCCATTTTCAGGGCAATTGTCTGCAGGGCCTTTGGACAAAGGATCAGAAGCACCTGCATATCAACCTAAAGGAAATGTTAGTCGTTCAGAAAGCTCTATTGGCCTTCAGGAATCTCATACAACCAGGACAACTACTAATACGGATGGACAACACCACAGTTATGTGGTACATAAACAAGCAAGGGGGATCTCATTCCTACCCCTTTTGCAGACTAGCCATGGATTTATGGAACACAGCTCTAGCTTGCAATCTGGATCTTCAAACTCAGTTTCTACCAGGGAAACAAAACTTCCTGGCAGACAGTTTGAGCAGAAACCTTTCGGATCCACACGAGTGGATGCTGGACACCAAAATATTCCGGATGATAACAGCAGTATGGGGATGTCCTCTCATAGACCTCTTTGCATCCCATCTAAATCATTAGCTACAGAATTTTTGCACCAGGACTTTCCACAGAGAAGCTTGGAAAGTGGATGCCCTATCATTCAGTTGGAGGAACCTCTCGGGATATGCCTTTCCGCCTCTTCCTCTTCTTCCACGAGTTTTATTGAAGATAAAACAGGACAAGCCCAAGATGATAATCTTGCTGGCTCCAAATTGCCCTCGGCAGTTTTGGTATCCAACTCTAAAAAACCTATGCCTGGAGCCCTCTTGGGTTTTACCTCAGTCTCCGAACCTTCTGTCCCAACATCAGGGTCAGGTTCTTCACTCTCATGTCAGAACTCTCAGCCTGGCGGCCTGGTTAATCCAGGACCTTTGATTTCTTCTTTCCTACCCAAGCAGGTTATGGATGTCATTCTAGAAGCCAGACGTCCTAGCACTAGAAAATCTTATGCAGGAAAATGGAAAAGATTTTGTTCCTGGATGCAGGCTCAGGATTCTAATCCTGTTCTTCCTAACATTACTTTAATTTTACTTTACTTGACAGATCTCTTACATAAGGGTCTCTCTTTATCTTCCATTAAGATTCATGCCACTGCTATTTCTGCTCATTATAATACAGACCCTCCCATCTTTTCCCACCAGCTCATGAGACAGTTCCTCAGAGGAGCTAAGAACTTAAGACCTCCTAGATCTCCTCCCATTCCTGCTTGGGATCTCAACTATGTTTTGGAAAAACTAACCTTGCCTCCTTTTGAGCCTGCCGCTTATTCTGACATCAAGTTTTTTATCTTGGAAGACAGCTATCTTGTTAGCACTAACCTCTGCCAGGAGAGTTTCAGAGTTACAAGCTCTTATGGCTGTGGAACCTTATATTATTTTTCATCAAGACAGGGTATCTTTGAGGACTAATCCTACCTTCATGCCTAAGGTGGTTTCCAAAGTGGCTTTAAATCAAACTATCCACTTGCCAACCTTTTTCCCCACTCCTCAAAATAAAGGGGGAAGGATCTTACATTCCTTGGCTGTACACAGACAACTACGCTTTTACCTGAACAGAACCAGGGACATCAGAAAATCAGAACAATTGTTTGTTTCTTATGTTTCAAGTTCCCAAGGTAAAGCCATTTCAAAACAGACCATTTCTAAATGGATTGCTCATGGAATCAGATTTTGTTATTCACACCATGGAAAGCAAATCCCAGAGAGCATATGGACTCATTCCACCAGAGCTGCTGCCACTTCTGCGGCCTTCCTCAGGGGAGTTCCTACCAAAGACATTTTGGAAGCTGCAACTTGGAGTTCAGTGCATACTTTTTCTAAGCACTACAATCTACCTCTCTACTCTAAGTCTCGGGCAGGCTTTGCCTCTGCAGTCTTGCAGGGCCTTTTAGCGGCCCCTTCTTCTTTATGACCACCTCCCTTTCTTTCAGCTTTGGGATTCTACCCTACAGTCATGACTGCAACAGTGAAACATGATGAACATAGTACAGTTGTGTACACCTACCATAAATGTAGATGTTTGAGTGTCTTCACTGTTGCAGTCTGGGTTTTCCTCCCTCCTGTCCCCTCTTATTTTTACTTTTGTGTATTTCCTTTTATTTCACCATTCTTCTGAGGTGTATTTGCAAAGGTTATGGGACCTTTTTCATTTTGGGACTCCTGACATCTGGGGCAAGAAAAACTGGAGAAGATGGCGTTGGCTGTCAGCTTTATATTCCTGACGCTCTGACGTCAGGGAGCATGGTTGAACAGCCGACACCGGACCCAGACTTTGGGATTCTGGCCGACCGAGGGCTGCCTGCCGGCAGGGGAGAACCCTACAGTCATGACTGCAACAGTGAAGACACTCGAACATCTACATTTATGGTAGGTGTACACAACTGTACTTTCCTATCTGAGTGAAGTAATGTCCTGTCCAAGCATCCTAGCTCTGCCTTCTACCTGATCAGTTTGGTGCAGGTAGGTTCCAGAGACCACAACATTTTCCTGCCTTATTGCATGGTTAAGAATCTAAGCTTTGAATAGAGAAAGCAAGAAGGTGTTCTTGTCTGAATCCCTTGGTTATTTGGCTGACCTGCCCAGATTCAAGTGTTCCCTTGAGGACTATAGTCCCTTAGTTGTCTTACCTACCCAGGTTCTGGCTATTCTTGAGGGGCAGATCCTGAAAAACTGATGTTTCTTTTAGATATGTGGCATTTACAGTAAGCTTTCCTATAACATTATTTTTATTTATTTATTTATTTGCAGTTGGTTAACCAGGATAGTCCATTGGGCCAATGAGAACTCGTTTTCAGTGGAGTCCTGGGGAGAAAAGCCCCGATACATAAACAAAGATTACAGCAGTTTACAAATTAAATTTTTGGTTACAAGTACATGCTGTAATTTTCACTACAGTTATGGTATGGCTAAGGAAGCAATTTCAGTTAGCTGTCCAATGAAAGGATGACTTTATATAGAGCATTCTGTCTTGTCCTTTGTGGATTGATGTCCTCTTTAATTAAGCCTCATTGACCTGGTCAGTGACCTACAAGAGGAAGAACACAACAAAATGTAATAGAGGGCTTCTTTTTTACTGCTCTGTGTTCCCCTGTTTGGCCTTGGGCTAGCAACCTGAGTCCGTAAAACCCATAACTGCTACAGAAACGAGTGCTGAAAGGTGCTCATTACCCGCTGTACCACATGGTGCATCAACGGGAAAGAAAGAGAGTGTTCCATTTATTTTAAAGGCATTCTTTTTATCCTTTTACTCTAGGCTACCCTACTTTTCTACGAAGAGGAAGGCACCTATAGCATGAGGAGTGGCCACAGGGCATCAGGCAGTTTTGCCTGTCTTAGTTTTACCAGTCAGACCTCCAAGGAGACTCTCTGACACCCCACCCCATCAGCAGTTGCAGTTCTGACTCTCATGAGATTATCATGACTAAGTGAGCCAGTACAACAGACTGAAACAATTCCTGATATGGTCACAGATGTCCATATTTTAGAGTTTTGAGTCCTGTACTGAAGGAGCTTATCCAAGAAACCAGTTAGCTTCTGTTGACCTCCTAGAACTAGCACATTATCTGCTTTACTTGAGGGCAATGAAGTGTGTTCCTCCTTTGGAGGACAGATAGTTTTATTCCTACTTGTTTTTTCATTTCTAAAAGGGATGGGAGACTTTTATCCCATGATAATGTCAGCCCCTTCATTGAGCAAGTCATGTGCATTGAACTTTTTACTGCTTGATACCATGATTGAGCAGAATGAATTCCTTCTGGCACACCATTATCAAATGTATGTTCAGGAAGTTCCCTCATTTCACCCTGGGTGGGCTTTACTTTATCTAAAAGGTACTGCCATTTGTTCTGACTTCTCCACTCAGTATTTGCAGGATTCTCCATGTGATTGTATAAGCTTTGAGAAGGAATGTCATGTGTTTCATTGCCTGGGTGAATGCTGGTGGCCCTTGCTGTAGACTACAGTTTAATGCACCTATGCACCTCTCTTTGATACTTGCTTTGCTGCAAGCCTTGTGGGTCTTCATAAACTGGGAGGAAAAAAAGTCTCCTCTGGGTCTAAGCCAAGAAGATTTCTTTCACTGACATGGGACTGGATACTTCAGTCATTTCCGCTCTTGAAAATGGCCCAGGACGTCATAGCAATGGTGGCCTCTGTGAGGACTCTGTAGAAAGTCCAGGCTTGAATAGTTATGGTGCTGATGCCTTTCATTGTAACATCTGCATGCCTGAGAATGATGATTTATTGTGAACTATGAGTCGCCATTGGCTGCACAGCTACTGTGCCTTCACAGATGTTCTCATTGAATACTTACCATTAGGTTATAGAATATCAAACAATTTTAGTAATTTTTTGTGGGCTTTTCCCTTCCCTCAGAACTCTTTGCATGTTATGTGACATACTTTGGAAGTGATGTGGGAGCTTACCTGGTTCTTCCTATTTTCAGGGGAATCAAAGTCCCCAGATGTGAAATTTCATATAACCCAACTGGAGCTACAGGCAGTGGCAGTGTTCTTTGCCTTAAGTGTGTGAAGGTGAATTTAAGACGAGAGCTCTTCCTATTTTGATTAGAAAACACATTGTGATGTGATATGTGAAGAAGCAGTGAAGCATTTGCCCATACATTATATGCAGAAAAACACTGTTGCTCTGGTAATGGGTTATAGACCAAGACATCATCTTTTTTTAATGTCATCTTCTTGACAACAGATTGCATCCAAGGGGAAGTGAATTTGCTGGCAGACTTCCAAGCTGCAGATCTGGACTTGTTCTTGAACTGAGGATTTCTGAACCTTGTCTGGTTAGGGTCTTCAGGAAGTGACACTCCAGAGATGTATCTGTTGCACGTATAGGAGAGTGTTGTACTCCCCCATGTTATGCTCTGTTTAGCATGATGGGAGGGCACTGGTGGTGGACATTTCTCTTTCCTGTGGCATGGATGACTCCAGCACTCTTTTCCCCCATTCTCCTGTCCCACACCCTACCTCAGAAATTCAGAGAAAAAAGTCTAAAACTAGTTGCTGTATGGTGCAGTTCCCTGACAGTACAGGAAACTGTTCTAGTGTAATTCAGGAAGGCTTCTTATTTGTTGCAATAGAAAGCTCAACCTCAGAGCTTGGCTTCTCATTCATCTCCTTTGCTACTACGCAAAGCTTCCTGCTGAAGACAAAAGTTGACAAGAATATTTCAACTCATCAGGCATGTTTGGCTGACTTGGGTGGAGTTTTCTTTTGCTGTTTCATTTGACTAGTTTGTAGCTGATCCCAATTTATATATGGGTCTGTATTCTTGGGGTCTCCAGAGTACTTGGTAGTACCATCCCTGTAACTTAGGCAATTGGATGGGAGACAGGAAATTGGATGGGGAACAGGGAATTCATCTCTGGTTTGGCCCTTATGTCTTTAATGCACAGAGGCATCCTGTAAGTGGTTCATATCCCAGGCCCCTGCTTGTAAATGGTTCACCTACCAAGCTCCTCCTTACACTTATCAAGGGTATCAGAACTTGTCAAAGATTTAGGATGCATGGCTAGGCTTATGAAGGTCCTTGTGGTTATTAGCCTAGTACACACCTTTGAACTTATGAAACTGGACACTTTACCTCATGAAATGCAGAACTGTTGGCCAGCACTAGCTGGTTAAGCAGTTTGTTAAAGGGAGTTGTGCATTTCTTTCATCCTTGAAGATGTGTTCTCCTCCGTCAGACTTGAATTTCATGACTGACAGACTTGCTGGTCCTCCATTTGCCTATTTTCAGTTTTAATTTTACTTTCCATTTGTTTATTGGGGTAGAATACTGATCGTTATGGGCCATTTTCAGGTTCTACCCAGGTATTATGATAAAAACCAAATACAGTAAACAGAAGTAAAGGATCTGATTGTACAAAGTAGGTTACATATTTAAGATAAGAAAACCAAGACATCCTAACTGTCTAAAGCATAGTATGTCAATAATAATGTTACAAGTGTAAGTTCTCATCATCAGTATTATGTACTATGTACAATATTTACAGTAACTGTGAAGATAAAGAAGGGGGGATGCATGGAAAAGAAATGAGGGTTATAATATGAAAAGGGGGAAAGAGAAGCAGAGTAAGGGAACAGGAAGGGTAGTGGGAGTATAGAAGTTGATATGCTATTGTTCAACAAATATAGAGAATGAGAGTAAATGATAAATGAAGTCAGGGACACTGGTTGCCAGTAAGTGACGGAGCCTTTCATGTGGCACTTGTATGCATTTTGCTCTTGAAGGAAAGTTTTAAATTGGCTGTAGAATTCAAGATAGACAGGGAGCAAGTATGTGGTGACGTAGTGTTCTGGGTCTGTGGGGCTGACGTGGAGAAGTTGTGGTCAGTGCTTTGCAACAGTAGCATAGCTAGGGAGGAGCAAAACTGGTAACTGTCCTGGGTACAGAGTGTTAGAGGGTATGAGACAATCAGCCATCCATCATCCTAATCATTCTTAGTGTAGTACTGGCTTTTACTTTTGCGATCAAACCTGAACACTGTAGTGCATCATGTGTGGTCTGACTGTAGCAACTGCTTGCTATATTGTAGCAAGTAGCTTGCTACATTTTAAATGTTAAAAAAAATTAACTAAAACCTGAGCATTGTAGTATTCCATGCAGGCTATAAACTAGTTTTTGGGACAGCACAGGGTGCGGGTTTCAACCAATTTCTTTCTGGGGACTAACAGGATTGTGGTATTATTGTTTTAAGATTTAAGATAGTAAATGGTATTTGTTATTCAGTTTACTGGCAAAAAAATAGAGAGATTTTTGTGTTTAATAGTTCTTAAGTAAGAGAGCCTAAGCACATCATGCTTTTTTTTATTATTTCAAACCAGTCAGCCTCGGAGAGGATATTACAGAGGTGGGCTTGTAGGGGAGCTTATATGAAAAATCAGTAGATACTTGTAGGGCTGATTAAAAGGAAGGCATTAGCAAGGAGTGGGAAACCGTGTTTAAGTGAAGGAGAATACCTTTACATGCAGTTGTTCTGCATTGAGGGGGAAAGGAAGTGTAAAATTTGTTTTGACAAAAAGAGAAGCAAGTTCATTTTGGATTTTATTTTTTGGATATGGTTCTGAAATTAAGGTTTTGGTCCATCCAAATCCTTCCTATTTAAGAAAAAAATAATGTCCTTGTATAACGGCGTTGTGCTGCTCTTCCACATTTTTCCTCTGGTCCTGGGGCTTTCCTGATGTACTGCGCATGTGTATGAGACTTTCATTCCCACGCTTACCCAGTACATCAGAGCTTTGTTAAGGAAGCAACGGAGAAAAGAAGATCTCCATTCCTTTTTCTGTTTTTAATTAAAAAAAAGAAAGAAAGAAATCGGTAGACTTTCAACGTACGTGAGAGAAGGGATATAATCAGGTACATTTCTCTAATTTTGAATAAAGTTTCAGATTACCCATCCATTGGTCCAAGTTGTGCTTAAATAGGGCTAGGGAAGAACTCTGCTTCACGTAGATGGGGAGCCTGTTCCAGAGGATGGGAATTCTCTGAGAAACATGTCTGTCTTTCCAATATGTCCTGTTTATGTCACAAGCAAAATGTAGATGTTTTAGTCTACTAGTTCTGATTATATTTGTTTTGCAGATGTACAGAAGGTTCATCACTACATGGTCCAGGGATGCCTTATATGCCAGGCAAAGATCACCTCTCAGATATATGTATGGTAACGAGTAAAGAAACAGGACTCTGAGGCAATCGGCATAGGACATTGTGATTACTCCCTGCAGTCTTTCTGTAAGGAACCTTTCTGGACAAATCAGTTGCTGTATGTGACTGGTCAGGTACATTCCGAAGGTGGCATTGTACTCTATGATAGGTCTGATCAGGGCCGAATGATGACCTCTCTGGACCTATATGCCATATCCTTGCTTATAAGTTGAGAAACATAGAAGGACTTTCTTACTACCTTCAACACATGTTGGTCAAAGGCTAGGCTACTGCATACATGACTACCAAATCAGCTATGAGGGGTGATTTTTTGATGGCATAGTTACCCAGGGTGGCAGACTTCCCAAAAGGTACTATAATGCACTTTTGAATTTCTTGGTATTGAGTTTAAGCCATGGCTTTGGTACCACTTGTTTGTCTGTGTTAGACATTCCTGAAGAGTGTTCTCATCTTGGGGGAATTAGATGACTGCTCCCAGTTTGCAGTCATCTATGAACTTGGTTAGCCAGAGGTCTTTTACATCCGAGAAGTAGTTGCCAAAGAGGGGTGGGCCTAGCACAGAGCCCTGGGAGACTCAAATGGTGACCGGCCTCCTTGTGGATGTGTCCTCACTGGTTCTAACCTCCTGGGTTCTGTCAGTGAGCCAGCTAGCTATCTAGTGTGTTATAAAGGGGTTTATACCTATTTTACACAAGCTTGTTGACAATGCACATGTGGGGTATTGTATCAGATGTTTTAGCCATATGTAGCTAGGCAGTATGCACCATGTTCCCCTTATCCATTGCCTTAGTGGTCTTTTAAAAGAAGTAAGTAAGCATGACCTTCTTTTGACAAAGCCAAATTGGGATGGATCGAGTGTCTTGAGGTCTTCTATGTCCTTGTTGATAAGTTACATGATAATTCTTTCTATGGCTATGCAAACAAGTCTAGTCAGACAAATGGATCTATTATTTCCAGGGTCTATTGAACATCCTCACTTATGAAGGGGAATGACCAATGCAGTCCTCTAGTCACATGGCAAAAAGCCTGTTTTAATACTGTAATTAAATAATGACTCTAGGGGTCCTGATAACTCATATTTAAGACTGTTCAGGAGGCATCCTGGGATCTTACTGGGGACCATTGATGCCGTGTTCTTGGCTATAGTGAGTGGAGCCAGTATGCTCCCTAGTTGTAGTCAGAGAGGTTATGTTTCAGGGTATTTTTAGGGGGGATGGTTGCGAGTGAGAAGGGGGTAAAGTTGGAACTGAATTTGTCCACTAACAGGTTTTCTATGTCACCAGACTTAGTGAATGTGTCACCATTAACCACCAGTTCAGCACATTACTATGTGCTTCCCTTGAGGTTTTTGATATAGTTGTAGACGGCGTTATGTCCTACTGGAGTGATCACTGTTGTCTGTTAGTGCCTTAATCTGAACATCCATTGATACCCTCTGCCTGAGGTCTAAGCACTTGGCATTGAAGACCGTGGACATTTAACTAGTATCCTGTGCAATTTTCTTTACTTATTAGAAGTACTACTGTGGTTGTATCCTATAAAAGAACCATCATTTCAGTAGCCTCTGTCTGGTCAGCAGAATTAATTAGGTAGTAAAATGAAAAAGGAAGTACTCTTACTGCATCTCACTGATTCAGAAAAAAATGCAACTGTCACTTAGTAAGCCAAGTTTTAACATGTTAATGATCCAGACCTCATGTGCAAGTCTTAGGACTTAGTATATGAGAATATTTTGTTACCCTTATTTCACCAAGACCAGGTAATATAATGGATTTACTAAAGCACTTGAGTGACTTGAAATTTCCAGTACTTTATATTGCAGAACATTAGGGAGTTTTTGCCATTCTGTTATCCGCTTTGTGCAGATGCCATTGCTGACAATTCATCACAGCTTCACATTGTGGATTTACAGGGCTGCCTAGAATATTTAGATTAGTATCAGTACTTTGTAACAAAATAGTTTTAGGTTCCTTGTTTTTCTTAACAGCTTCTGCCTAACCTCTGCATTTTTTC
Source organism: Protopterus annectens (assembly GCF_019279795.1). Classification (NCBI taxonomy): domain Eukaryota; kingdom Metazoa; phylum Chordata; order Ceratodontiformes; family Protopteridae; genus Protopterus; species Protopterus annectens. Next base: position 1,475,885,434 of record NC_056741.1, read on the forward strand.
TACCTTGTAAGTGATGCAGAACCTGGATACAGAGTGAGTTAAGTTGCAGATTTCTGTAAGAATTTTGGAACTTCCTGGCACCTGCATTCCAGTCTCTGAATCACAGTCAAACTCTATATTGGCGTATTGGAATCTGATTACAACTGTATGGCAGTACATAATATTGTAACAGACTGGTAGGGTGTAAAATGTTTCATGAAAAGCGTATTAATTAACTTTTGCTTCATATATACAACTTCATTAGAAGAGTGTGAAAAAGCCTGGTAAATATAAACACTTGATCATTTTTAGAGGCTAAGAGCTTCTTTGAAACGACTGTATACCATTTTCAGATGACAGTGCAGAATGCTGCAGGAAAGAAGGTGTCACAGGAAAAACAACTTCAAAATGATCAACACACAGCAGGTTCAGGTTAAGGCACTTTAATCTTGCAGCAAGGGGACAAAAACATGCTAATACAGAGTTTGTCTAACTAGAATCAAGAAGTGAAGCTATTCTTATACATTTCTTACAAGGCATTGCCTACTAAGCTGACGTAATAAATCACAAGTTATTTCAATATTATTTCACAGCAGCTATTTTTCCATGATTTTCTGCTGGCATATCAAGTTTACAAAAAAAAACTTCCTAAGAAAAACAACGTGGCCTTGATGACCACCGGTCAGATATGACTTCTCACTATGCAATGTTACCATTCAAGGTACTATGGCTAATTTGAGCACAAAGCAAGTACAGATTATAGTTCATTTCCTCAAGCAGTCTTTGTTTGATGTATTTTTTCTTTTCCGCAGCTGTTCCTGTTCTCATAACACGAACAGAGCTGATTGTTCATTTTCAATCACATTATAGAAAACAGTATTGTTCTATTCATTCACTATTCATTCATTTTCCTGACCTAGCAGATAATCACCTGCTTCTCAGTAAATTTCCAAAAGGCATAAACATGAATTTTGCTGTGCTAGCAAATACTAGGTCAGAGAGCATCTTGCAATTTCAGAAAGCATACTGCAGTTTGAAAAAAGCATCTTATAATTTCATACAGAATTAAGCTGTACATAAAATAGAATGAAATGTGTTCACCTTTTCAGCTTCTAATAAGCACTAAACATATACATTAATACATATTTTTCTAACATTTCCCCCCGTTAATACTTTTTATTCTATTTTCAAAAGCATAAACAGTTGCTTCTTCTCCTAACCTCTTTCTGTTCAGAATTTGCAGTTAAGAGAGTCATTCAGTTTAAACTTATGAAAGTGTTTCATTTTTCAACAGTTCTTCAATTTCAGTTTTTTGATATAAAGTCTCAGAAACTGACATGTCTATAAAATCTTTGATTAATCTTTTCATGCAGGGAATACCACAACAAACACACACTCCTAATAGGAGTAATCCCACACAAATGGCAATCAGGATATTCATTAGAATGCTACCCCACCCCCCACAAACAAATTCTGGAAAAAATCCGTCATTAGGTTTGGGCCTAGTTTGGTCATGGCCGACACCTGCTGAATCACCTGAATATGGTCGTTTATCTCATGCTGGTTGTCAGGAATATACGAACAGCACTCCTCTTTTATTAAAGCGCACATACCACCTTTCGCCGCTAAGGTGAAGTCGAGAGCCATGTGGTTTTGAAGCACCACAGTTCTCATAGCGTTCAGTTCATCAATCACTAATTCGAGAGCAGAAAAAGTTGCATTGCTCATTACTTCAAGAAGTTTGGACAATTTTCTCAGCTCCCAAATAGATTTCACTGTGCCATATGCAGGGGCTATACCTGCCCATGATATAATAGTGTCACTCAAGTCCATGTGTGTCAGTTTATCTTTATTTTTCACGGAGTAATGGTTTCTCCAGCCTGCTTCGTCCCATTGGATTCTCAGGTCTCTTGATTGGATTTCCAGGTTTCTTGGTGACCTCTCTGACATTACGAATTCTTCCCTGAGGCAAAACTGCAGTGTGTCATATGGCCGGAACCAGGTAACCCAAAAAACAACTGCCGGACCAATTCTCAGGTAACCATTTGTATGCCTTTTTCCCCACACACAAAATAACAATTCTCTACCTTAGTATTAATATATACTTGCCCTGCATGAAACATTTTTTTATCAAAGACAGATAGTTTAAAAAGAACAGGATTATGCTGCACTTCATCAATCGTTTTGTGCATAAGTTCGAAATATGAGTCATAGTTTGTATCACAAATATAACCTGCATTATTAGCTTTGATATAACATTTGTAAGGAACAGTCACATTACAATTGCTCCAATCAACCTGTACAGTATCATTTTGGTAAAAACATACAACTCCCTTTTGTGTAACAGGCAGGTACAATGCTATTTTGTCTTGTGATTTCACAGTTGTAGTATCAAAAATCAAATTTTCCCAGGTCTTATTGACCCCGAGGGGGACAGCAGTCATTAATAATCCCCCGTATGCTGTTGGTATAGCTGTGCAGATCCAGCAATTCGAAACATTAAAAGTTTCAGCATACACATATTTAATTGCTTGGTAAGTGTTAAAGTTCGGATGCCAGTCTATAAGTAACGAATCTCGTTTATTCAGTTCAGCTCGTGTGGCTGGAAAAAGGAAAGGTCACAACAAAAAGATTAATGTTATCAGTATGGCCAACAGAATAATCATGCAATATGTCTGAGGTTGTTCAACATTTCTATTTGCTCCGTATCTGGTCATTTTGTTCTTGTGTAACAGTAACAAGTTTTTTGTCCAGTTCAAAGTTTTTAACCAATTTACAGTGTGTCAGATGAATCCAGGACGCTCGCTCTGCGATCTTGACTGCAGTGGGTGTTGACAGTAGCACTTGGTATGGCCCTTCCCACTTCGGTGTGTTCCAATTCTTCTTCTTGATAACTTTCACCCAGACCCACGTGCCTGGGACTACTTCTGCTTCTGATGGTTTGGTTTGTTCTTTATCTGAAACAGAATTTAACTGCAAAAGTTGTTTATTACTTAAAAGTCATCTCATATATTCTGCAAGTGAACTGTCGGCCTCCTGGTCTGCAGGCATGAGAGGTTTCCACTGAGGTATATAATATGCCCTCCCAAACAGTATTTCAAAAGGAGTTAACCCCTTTGTATTTGGAACAGTTCTCATGCTCAACAGTGCCAGAGGCAGGCAGTGCACCCAGTTCTTTTGCGTCTCATTAATTAATTTCCCAAGTTTGTTTTTCAAACCTTATTATGCCTCTCTACTAATCCTGCGGATTGGGGGTGGCATGCACATTGTTTTTTTTTTAAGGAAATTCCGAAATATTGGCTCAACTGTTGTATAGTTTGATTTACAAAGTGTGTGCCATTGTCACTGTAGATCTTTTCCGGTATGCCAAATCTAGGAATAATTTCTTTAACAAGGACTTTTGCAACAGTAGCTGCATCTGGATTTTTGGTCAGAAAATTTTCCACCCATTTGGAAAACATATCTATAATGACAAGACAATATTTCTTATTTTCACATTTGTTTAATTCTATGAAATCCATACAGATAGTATGGAATGGGTACGGTGGTGTTGGGAAACTCCCTTGCTTAGGCTTCAATGCCCCTTGTGCGTGATGCTTGTTACAAACATGGCATGCTGCACAAAAATTTTTGTGTAGTTTGTAAATCCATATGCAGTGAACACTCGGTTCACTAACTGTACCATCCCCCCTGTTAAGACATGGCACTGCCCATGGCTCAACAAAGCTGCATATCTAAACAAGTTAGACGGCAAAATTAGTTTTCCTTCTTTGGAGATGTACAGCCCTTTCTCAAGAATTGCTCCTCTTTTTATCCATTTCTGTTTTTCTGTTTTCGTAGTAAGTGTCTGCATTGTTTTTAACATTTCTAAATCTAAAATCTCAGAAGGTTGTAATTCCTCACTCAAAAGAAATACTTCTGAAGCTGAAGCTGCCTGCTTTGCAGCTGTATCAGCTCTCGCATTACCTTTTGAAATCCTATCCTGTTGCTTGGTATGAGCTACACATTTACAAATAGCTACTTTCTGAGGTAACTGAATGGATTCTAACAAATCTAAAATAAATTGCGCATGATTAATCGGTTTACCAGTAGATGCTATCATTCCTCTATTTTTCCACTGTTGTGCAAAAACATGTACAGTAGAAGAAACGTACTGGCTGTCAGTAAAAATGTTCACACATTTACCCTTTGCCAAGGTACATGCCCTTGTCAAGGCAATCAGTTCTGCTGCTTGTGCAGATAAGTTGTGTGGTAAAGACTTTGCTTCTAAAAATCTCAGTATCAGAAACTACTGCATACCCCACTAGGTTCTGTCCTGTAGGACCCCTTCTGCATGAGCCGTCCACGTAATATGTCACCTTGGCATCATCCAAGGGAACATCCGTTAGATCTTTTCTAGGCAGTGTCTTTTGCTCAATCTCCTGCAGGCAGCTGTGTGGTGTGCCATCCGCAGGGGTCGCGAGCAAGGTAGACGGGTTTAAAGTTGTACATCGTTCAATTGACATATGAGGTTGGCTCAAGAGTATAGTCATACAGGAAAGATGTCTAGCAGGAGAAAGATATTCTACTTTTTCTTGCAGTAAAATAATTGCGACTGCATGTGGCACTCTCAATGTGAGAGGGTGGAACAACACTACTGAGGCCGAAGCCTGTACTGCCATTGCAGCTGCAACTACTGCTTGTACACAGTGGGGCAGGGATCGTGCCACTGGGTCCAGCTGTGATGAATAATAAGCTATGGGGCGTTGCTTATCCCCATGTTGCTGTGTTAACACTGATGTCATGTAACCTTGCTTACAATCTACAGTCTGGAAAAAACGTTTATGATAGTTTGGTAATCCTAAAACTTGATGCTATCAGTTGTTTCAGTTTGCAGAAAGCTGATTCTGCTTCTGGTGTCTATTGTAATAAATCTTGTGCTGCCATAGGCTTCTTGTATATCAAGTTGGTCAGTGGAGCAGACTCCAAGGCATAGTTTGGAATCCAGCTCCGACAGAAATTAGTCGTGCCCAGGAAGGACATCATTTCCTTCTTGGTAGTCGGTTTGGGTGCTTGTAAAATTGCTATTTTCCTATTTTCATCTACTGTTCTGCCTTCTTTGGATATTACATATCCCAGGTATTTAACCTGCTTTCTCCAAAGCTGCAATTTGTTTTTGTTTACTTTATGTCCCTGAGTGGCTAGAAATAGTAGTAATGCTATGGTATCTTCTCTGCATTCTTGCTGGGTGGGGGCTGCCAGCAGGATATTGTCTACATAAAGTAAAATTTGGCTGCCTCTTGGTGGGCTAAATCCCGCCAAGTTGCTTGCCATCTCCTGTGCAAATATTGTTGGACTTTTACAATACCCCTGTGGTAGTCGCGTATATGTATACCTTTTCCCCTGAAATGTGAATGCAAACCAATGTTGGCTGTCAGGGTGTATCTGTATCGAAAAGAACGCATTGCTAATATCTACCACAGAAAAATACTTCTGTTGAGGCTTCAAATCATTCAATAGGGTGTGTGGATCTGGCACCGTAGGTGCTCTAGGTATTACTGCGTCATTTACAGCTTGTAAGTCTTGGACCATACGCCATTCTCCGTTTGCTTTCCTGACAGGAAATAAGGGTGTATTACATGGTGAATCGAGAGATTCTACCAGTACTCCTTCCTTAAGTAAAGCTGCTATTATAGGTTTGATTCCTACTTCTGCATCCTTTCTTAAGGGATACTGTCTCTTTTGAGGTCTAAATGCTGATTTTGGCGTAATAGTAACTGGTCCTGCTGTACGAATTAGTCCTACATCTGATTTCCCCGTTGACCAGAGAGTTTCTGGTATGCTCCGTAAAGCTTTTTCTTCCTCTTCTAGTAAGAGTGCTAATCAGCTGTCCTCGCTAGACTGCAAGTGTACAGCTGGGTGTGTCTGCGTTATCCAATTTAACTTCTGCTTCTGTACTCCCTGTTCTGACAATTCTAACTCTGTTTGTTTTTCCCACTTTGTGACTTTTTCTCCAAGGTCTGCCCATTTCACATTCTTGTCCTTAGTTAAACTAACATGTGGTAATCGATTAGATTTATAGAGTGCAAAGAATTCCTGGGGCAATGAACAGCTAACTACACTGTTCCCTTCTGTGTCCTAGTATAGATTACGTAATACTAATCTGTTTGCATGGTTTTTAAACAGTTCTTGCTCATATTCCTTATCAGGTCCTGGTGTGCTACAATAATACAGAGTACAGTGCAACAAATGCTGTTTATCAGTGTCAAGGGAGGGGGACTTACTGATGGCTACGTTCATCAGTTCTTCGGTTACTGCCCCTGGACCAGTCGTGACTAAGTCCTGGCTGTACCAATAAAATGTTTCACCCTCCGGTCGCACCGCAAAGGTATCCATTTGTCGCTGTGCTTCCATACCCTGCATAGTCGGTACTACTGCTGTGCCAAATATCTGCATAAGATCTCTGCCCAAAAGGTTTACTGGGCATTTTGCTTTTCTGGGTCATCCCTGAAACAGGGTCAGTTATTGCTATGTTATGGGAGAGTGGCTCCCGATACAGCTGTCCATTAGCTGCTTTCACTAATATATAATCAAGTAATTCTGAAATTTCTGATAGTTTTGAAGGCTGTATCAGGGTTCGGGAAGCCCCTGAGTCACACAGGAATTTAACTTCCCTCCCCTCTACCAGAAGTGTAACTTCCGGTTTCGTGTCTGCTAAGTAGAGCTCTAGGCTCAATAATGAAGTCCAAAATTTCACTTTCTTTACCATCGGTGATTTCTTGTACTTCCTCTATTTCTTCTATCACATTCTCTACTCCCTCTATCACATTTGCGTTTGTTTTTTCTTGATTGTTCCATTCTAGTGATTCTTGACTATCATATAGTCAGTCCTCACCCTCCTTATCTTCCATGGCTACCTTCTTGTTTTGCTTGCAATCCCTTGCTAAATGTCCCTTCTTTCCGCACTTAAAACATTCACCCCTTTTCTTTCTGTCTTCAAACTCTTCTGATCGTTTGTCAGATTGTTTGTTTCCCTGGGCATTTTTCTTGCCCTTTTTTCCGGTCTGTACTACATAAACTTCTGCTCCATCTTCTACAGAAAATACTTGGGCTTTCATTTTCTTTTTGCTGTTAAAATGCCTTTCGGCATGTCTAGCATATTCAAGTAGTGACTGTAATCTACTCGTACGATGGTCTACCATGTGCTTTGTAATAAAGCTGCTTATAGGCAAAATACTGCCTTTCAAAAATGCATTCTTTAATTGCTGCTCATACGGGGAATCATGTGTTTGGTCTTTAGGTACCTGCATTCCACAATGGTTGTTAAAACACTCTAATGATCTAGCATAATATCTGTCAACAGTTTCACCTTCCTGTTGAATGCATTGATTCCACTTCTCAGAGATTCGGTCTGTTAGACCTTTCACTCTGTTATCCAGTTCTGCATTGCTATGTGGGAGTGGCTTGTGTTCTGTGTCACGGGGTTTCCAGTTGCCACTGATCATGTTTCAGTCTGGACCTACGATTTGTCTGACTACTTTTTGTACTTCTTCTCCATTTAAATGATAACTTAACCTCATGCCCTGTAAGTCTTCTAAGAATTTTCTAAAATTAACTTTTGGATGGGGAATTCCCTCTGTGGCTTTCCGGATGTCTTCCGGTGTTCGCGGTCTATATACTAGGAGAGTTGAGTCCTGTCCTGCCTGAGGATTCGGTATTTCTATGAGTGGACATATCTCTTCTTCACTCATAGCTCGTAAATTTTTGCTTATTTCGTATAACTCAGTATCCCCTCTTAAGTTATGTGTTCGAGACCTAGTCTCGATGGGATTTCTAACATATGGTCTTGGCTTTGCGGAAACAGCCGGGTATAGCGGAGGTGGACCAGCTTTCCACTCGCTTCATATCCTGGTGCGGGAAGCGGAGGGGCTGATGCTATTACCAAATTATTGTCTTCTTTATCTAGAAACATAGCTTTTGAATTATTACTTTTTTGTTCCCTACGGTTTGCTTCCTCAATCCACCTGTGTGCCTGAGGAATACCCAATTGACGTTGCTTTTTTACCTGACCTTTTGCGTCAGTTTTAAGCTGTTTGACAAGTTTAATAAGTGAGGATTTTTCTAATTTGCCATTAAATTCATATTTATTAACCCATTTTGTATAGTATCTAACATTGTTGGCACGCTGTAATTGCATATATTTTGCATCTTCGGTTAGCGGTGGGTCTGGGGAACTTTTTGTGCACTTATTACCCATATTGTTCTGACTGTTAAAAAATGTTATGTAACCCTTCTTATTTTCACGTGGTACCATGATTTTCTATTTCACAGTTTATCTAGAATAACTGTCTTACCTATTCTGTTTCCCTGATCTATGACAAGACTGCAATCTTTCTGTCCCTGACTTGTACAAAACAAATCTCCTGCATGATGATTCAACTCAAGTCCCTGATCTAAAACAGAAAAAAGGTAAATCTCACCTTACCTGAGCCTCTGTGATTGACCGTCTCTGGTTCGTATGCTAACTCGTCCTCCAGTCGCAGATCAGAAAAGTGGCTGGCCTCTTTTGAACGACAATTCAGTCGGAGGTCTTTCAAAGCAGAAGAACCGATGTGGTTTCTTCCCCGTACGGTTTCATGCCACCTGGCCCATCTGACCTGAGGCGAAGTGAGAGTTTCCGGTCCGAAGGACCAATCTGTCAAAGGAAAAACAACTTCAAAATGATCAACACACGACAGGTTCAGGTTAAGGCACTTTAATCTTGCAGCAAGGAGCAAAAACGTGCTAATACAGACTTTGTCTAACTAGAATCAGGAAGTGAAACTATTTTTATACATTTCTTACAAGGTATTGCCTACTAAGCTGACGTAATAAATCACAAGTTCTTTCAATATTATTTCACAGCAGCTGTTTGTCCATGATTTTCTGCTGGCATATCAAGTTTACAAAAAAAACTTCCTAAGAAAAACAACGTGGCCTTGATGACCACCGGTCAGGTATGACTTCTCACTATACAATGTTACCATTCAAGGTACTATGGCTAATTTGAGCACAAAGCAAGTACAGATCATAGTTCATTTTTTCAAGCAGTCTTTGTTTGATGTATCTTTTCTTTTCCGCAGCTGTGCATGTTCTCATAACACGAACAGAGCTGATTGTTCATATTCAATCACATTATAGAAAACAGTATTGTTCTATTCATTCACTATTCATTCGTTTTCCTGACCTAGCAGATAATCACTTGCTTCTCAGTAAATTTCCAAAAGGCATAAACATGAATTTTGCTGTGCTAGCAAATACTAGGTCAGAGAGTATCTTGCAATTTCAGAAAGCATACTGCAGTTTGAAAAAGCATCTTATAATTTCATACAGAATTAAGCTGTACATAAAATAGAATGAAATTTGTTAACCTTTTTAGCTTCTAATAAGAACTAAACATATACATTAATACATATTTTTCTAACAGAAGGCAAGCAATAAAAATAGCATTCCTACTTTGTCATATGGAAAAAGAACATTATCTTTCTTTTCCACAAATTACTGTAAGATGAAAATGCACAGATTTTGTTTTCTTCATGGTCAGATCCTCCCCTTCTTCATTACAGGTTAACTCAGGTAACTGTGTTGCAGGGTTTTGTGAAGAAAATTTCACATAAAGTAGCGGTTACCTTTTCCCCAGTTCCTGGAAACAGGCTTTACCTGAGATATATGTAGTCTTTTGGGTAGCTTGGATAGCTGTCGATCATTTAGGGACCACTTGTCTCTTCACTGTTATTTCTGCAGAGTCAGGCTAGAAAAAAATCTGTGGTGTAGGAATTTCCCCATAACTGATATTGTGTGTAATTTGTCAACAGTCGTTTCACAGTGTTAATGAGTCCATGTTGGTAATCACCTTAGTGCCACTGCTGACAAAAACATAAAAGACCTTATTTAATGTAAAACTGACTGCAGATAAATATTTATCCTCCAAAGTAAGATCCTTATTGACGGCTCACAGCCAGGGTGTTGGAAGCTTTGGCTGGCTAATACTTACAGTTGGTCAGACTGTCTTGTCTTTGGTCTCATAATGTTTCAAGTGGAAAGAGCAGAAACTGATGTGGACTGGTCCTTTCAACTTGTCAGACTGTAGAAGAGCTCGAAAGATTGACTTGCATGAGATGATCAAGTTGAGCCAGGAAACGTTTCAGTTTTGGTCACTGCTGTTTGACTTGTCCACAGTGCCACATGTATTTTTCTACATGATTAAGTTCTCTAACAACCACTCTTCAGAGGATGAAACATGTTGCCATGCTTTGATTATAGGTTCATAAGTTCATAGATTAGTACTAGGCTAACTGTTCTTGCAAGCCATTTTAAGCCTAGCCAGTTATCCCTTGTGAGACTCAAACCCTGCACCTTGTGTTTATAAGGCAAACACCTTAACCATTAGGCCTCCCTCCCAACTTTAACTGTAGTATACTCAAAAGAGGGTTCCATTCTCAAAAATACACCAGACAGACTCTTTTCACAGTAACAGTAAGCAGCCATCAATTTTTGCCTCTTGCCAGAAAATGAGTTTTGTAAATAGTTTCCCCTCAAGACATATTTTCAAATAGAGTGCAAGATGTCGTTGCTCTCATTCCTTGAAGTGAGTCCCTACTGAAAAAGTATTCAAGAATTCTGTCATATGACATTCCACAGGTCATTAAGAATATTTTTAGTAATTTTGAACAGTGTTTCACTTCCAGGAATTTATGTGTATGTGAGAAGGTAGATTTATTAATTAATTAATTTATTTATTTATTTTACTTTGCTGGTGAAAGAACTTTGAATCTGTGCTTTGGGGTACAGAGAAAGTGGAAACTTGAGTTTTTTTTTATTTTTAGCAGCTGCAGGGATTAGTATTCTTTCCATTTGTTTTGTAGCCAGACTTTTCCCCATAAGTAATGCTTAGTTTATTATGGGCACCCTTCATTGTTTTGTACAGTCAGTGTACACATTTTTGAATAGAATTCAGATTTTTGCTACGTAGATTTTTTTTTGTCCCTTGTGGTGCTTCACCCTTATTATGAAGGTTCTGATAGATTTTTCTTGTGGTCATGTTTTGGCCGATGTAGATTTTATTTTTGTGTACTTTATCAGCTATTGTTGACTGAAGCCCAGGCACTTCTGATTCTGGAATCCTTTTGTTCACAACCCATGTAGACTATTTTACACTGCCTTCAAATTCTTAAGGCTGCATGGTTGACCTTTTAACTAATAGCCATGTGTTTGTATTGGCATATTGAAAAAGATCTTTTAGATTACTGTTAGGAAGTAAGAAAACTTTCAGAGCTGCTTATGCTTCCAAATGGAAGAGGTTTGTTATTTGGGCAGCTTTCAGAGTTTTAACCCTTGTTGCATAAAACAGGCTCTATCTTCTGTCACTTTCTTTTCACCAAGGTTGAATTCATAATCTCTTCAGTCAATGTTCGTTTGTCTTTGAAATTTTTACCTTTTGTTGAATATAGCAGGGAAGAACTTATGCCCAAATAGAAGAATCGTTATGCATTCCTGAGATGGAATTTTCTGAAGGAGCTTCCCATTAGAAATCCAGTCTCAAAGTTATGATCTTGATTTCAGGCTTTTGTTTTCGAACTTCGAACCTTTGACCTTTGGTAGTCTGAATGTTCTTTCAAAGGGAGGTTCTTTCTGATTGCAGTTCACTTCAGGATGCAGGAGTTTCTATTTGCAGGCATTTTAGTGCAAATAAGATTTTCTTAATTTTCATAAGACTAAGGCTGCACTCTGCATGAACCCTTGATCCCTACCTTAGGTCATTTCAGAGTTTAGTCTGAACCAGGACTTTTATTTTCTAGTCCTTATACAGTGAAAAAACTGAGAGGCTTCCAAAATTATTTGGAGTGCCCAGTAACCCTTAGGTATTGTCCTTTGTACAGCATCCTTATGTGAAACAATACTGTTTATAGTCTCCTTTGCCAAATGGTGGACAGGCAGACATGTTACCAAACAGATTGTGTCAGCTTGATTGCCTTATTATGTACTTTATTTTATTACAGGCATGGATGCAGGTTTCATTCTAATCCTGCGAGCTGCTGTTTCACTAAAGGAGTAGCTCCCTCATGGAGTGCTTTAAAGGTGTCTTGATTCAGGACATCTGCACTGCAGCTGTCTAGTTGAAGCACTAGAAGTTCACAAAAGAATACAGTCTGGTTGTTCAGTCCTGAGCCCGAGTAAGGCCTGGTAGTGCACTCTGGGGCAACATTGTTGCAAAGATGAAAGGTTGCTAAACTATACTTGCAATAATTCCTGATCACTGACAGCGTGTCGGCCCTTGTCTCCTTCCACCTGCTTACCCTTTTAAGATAATGAGAATGTGTGGTATTTATGCCACTTTCAGGACAGCTTATTAAGATGTCCCTTATCACGCCCTCTTTTGGAATTCCTGGTGCAAAAGGGTCAAAGAAAAGGGAATATGGGTCTTCTGCACGACTCTTCCCAAGTAGTAAATTCCCCCACCCCAAATAATTGACTGTAAACCATTCAGAGAAGCTACTCTTTTTGTGACTTCCTACTTACTAATATTTGCTGAACAATATGGCACCACGTCATATACCTGCATAACAACCTTTATTCATTCTGAATATCATGTCCTGACTATTTAATCCATGAATTCCCAATTATTGTATTATTCACACAGTATGGAGACCAAAGTCCAAAACTACTCAGCATAAATGTGTGGATTATGAAGTGTAGAAATTTCTGAACCTGAAAATTCCAAAAGAGGCTGAGAGGGTCACCCACTCAATACTAACAGCTCAAGGACTGATCAACAAATAAATGCTTGACCAGATTGAGTTAAAATTGTAGGACTGCATCTGTATAGAATATGCTCTGATGCCAGCACCTGGAATAGCAGAGGAATGCTGCTGGAGGAGGAGCTTTCACGTGTGTATCCCCTCAGTACCTGTTGCAGAGATGTTTTACACTTCCCTATAAACAAAACCAGGCATGCCTGGAATATTTGAGTGAATAGCTTTTCTTCTAGGCTTACATGACCAAACTGAAGTCCCAAAGGCCATTGCCTGTGAGATAGAGAAAATTGTGTCTTCCTGCCCCTTTGCCTACCCTCAATAAATTCCTCCTTTTAGCAGACTTAAAGGCTTATAAAAGTCCATTATAGAGTGGCCTCAGACTTCAGTTCTTTCCTCACAAACTACCTGAATGAGTATTTGGAGGACAAAAATGGTATTTTGAGTTGTTCTGCATCTGTTGCTGTCATGAAAGCAGACACTTAGTACAGATCCCCTTGCTAAATGGAACAACTCACTTCCCAGGTATTGTTTCACTCATGTAGTTGTGATGTGTTTGGTCCAGTGCAGGTCTCAGGTACCACAACATTTGTTGTCCTGCTCCCAGAGTCTAAAGCTGTGGATAGCTGAAGCAAATGATCATGTTCCTTTGGCACACTGGGATTTTGACCCCTTGGCTGTTCCTGTTGTCTCTCTGAATTTGAATCATCCTTTGTTGACCAGTTGCTGGAAAGGCTTGCAGCTTCCCTGAGTCCAGATTCAAGTATGTTTTCATTTAGGCTGTGTCTATAGCCTCGCTAATGGGTTTCCATGTTGTTGTCTGCAGTTTGATTGCAGTGACATGACACCAAGCTCAGAGATTTGGCTTTGCAGAATGGTGTCTTTAAATTTGTCAACTCATAAGGAGAATCTCAGGAGCAGTATTATGGATGCCCATTTTAAAAGATTATTGCTAGGTCTTTCTAGAGCTAGCAGATGACCTCTCAAAGAGGAAACAAGCCTTTACTACTGTGGAAGACGTTTTTTGTGATTCTAGACCTAGCCAGAGGCAAAAGAGAACGAAACCATCTCAACACCTGTGAAAGGCTTTTAAGCATGACACAGTCTTGCTCCATGTTAGCTAGTTCTCCAAAGGGGAAAATTGCAAAAGATCGGCAGTCATCATGAGTATGGTCTGAGGCTTAGTGATAGTGGGGGGGGGGGCCTTCATGCACCCTTTTTTGGAGAGCCATTGCCATGGACCAGTAAATTTGCAGCTTGGTGATGTTTGACCACATCTTGGAACTCATATGTGTTCCCCAGAAAAGGACCCTTTTGGGAGACCAGAGTGTCTCAGTAATTCACTTTTGATAGGCCCACATGTTGCTATTGAAATAGGTCATAAATGTCTGTCACTGAGTCATGATAGGATTAGGTGTTATAGTGTCATAGTTTACTGGTCCCGAAGAGGAAAGACAATTTCTCACATTCTGGATCTCAGCAAATTCATACACTTCATATTCCAGATGGTGATTCACAAGTAGATTTTCCCTTGCTGCCTTAGGGCACCTGGCTGTGTTTCTTAACATTATGGGTATCTTTTGGCACATCAGAATTTGAAATGTATATAGGGAGTGGGTCTGGTTTGGTTGAGCATCACTACCAGCAGTGTATTGCTGTCTGGTCTTTCTGTAGCACCATGGCCACTTGTGACTGATATCTTGCAGAAGAAAGATGCATGTGTGTTATCTCTTCATGGGTGACTGATTCGCGATGGCCCATTCTGTAAATTGTGTGGAAGCATCCCTGCAGATGTACACCTGATTTCCCTGGAGTGACTATAAACTAGGAGACCTGACCTCCTCACAAAACACACCCTTTGTAAGACTCAGAGCTGAACACTGTTTGGTGCCAGTCATTTCTGCCCTGAGAGAGAGAGACCAGGAAAGCCATAGGAGTGATAACCTGGCTGAGTACATAGCGCATGGTTCACGTCAGATCCTGCTGCACCTTCTCAACCTGATAGAAGCCCTGATCATTCTGTGGTGCTGTTGTGAGACTGTGGGTGTTGCAGTGCATTGTGAGCTGTATGTGACAACAGTATCAACATGTGTTCACGAACCTTCTCCTATTTCCAGACATACTTGGCAGACCATGGATTAGTGGAGTTTTCCACCAAACCCATTGCTGGTTAGTACAAAGCCCACCTTCCACATGATTTGAGTTGTGGTTTTCTATTTCTTTAATATTTTTTGTTGGTTGTTAACATTACTGTACAGAGACAGACAATATGCAAATACGTATGATAATTGAAAAAAATAAACAGTCTTGGTAAAATGCTGGTAAGATTTTAATTAGTCAAGTACATAGAAATACACAAATTGACATAAGCGCTTTCATCTTTACAATCTCACAATCAGTTATAAGACTTCATCAAACTTCTCAATTAACCTAACACACCCACAGTTAAATACTTCTGCTGAATGTCACATGATAAAGAATGTTACCACAAATCTCTTTTGTTGCTTTTTTTTTTAAACACATTCAAAATTCATACAGTTATTCACCCCTCACCCCCACATGCATCAAGCTTATATTATCTGTAATTTACATCATTTATCTCTGTTACTACCCCTTGCATTAACAGGTGCATAATCCAAAACTCCAAATAAAAACATTTTAAAGTTTTTTACATTTGGTTAAATGTCTAATAATCTCATTAAGTCTGTCTTTATTTTTTATCACTCTTATATGTTCAAAAATTCTGCTTTTAAAGTTCCTAACAGTTTTAGCTGCATAAAATCTGCCACAGGATATTCATGTAGCATAGTAAACCATATTGCAATTGAATTTCCTTGGTGGCTTGTAAGACTTAATGGTGTTAGGACAATAAATATTTAGAACTATACAGAATGTGTCTGCATGCCTTACAAACCTAGGTATTTGTATGTGCCCTCAGACGTATTAGTGTTGTTTTTTGTTATTTTACTTAATAAGGATATCTTGACAAACTGTTTCCTTCCAACTCAAAAATCACCTGGAAGCTTTATTACATTTAAAGATTTTATTTTTGTTCAGAAGCTCAGTGAGAAATTCTTTCTTATTAATATGATTAATAGCATATTGTTGAAACCTCTTTTCAGATTTCCCTTTCTTAGAAAACTGTTAAGTTAGCATAACTGAAAAGTAGGAAAGGGGATCTTCTGATTGAAGTTTGCATGTTAGTTGTTAAATTCAGGAAGTATTGCTTCGATTTTAGTCATAATTTTATGTTTCGCATTTTGATTCCCTGCATATGCTTCTTTCTAGGTACAGTTTTGATTTTCTGTATTAAGTTATGCATAGCTCTGGGTGCCCTTGAATAGGTTCCTAAATCATGAATAGGTTCCTAAATCATTTTTTCCATTGCATGGAATGATTTGCGATAGAGCAGTTCCTGAAATTTGTTATTAAGAGGTCTAACCTGATTAATATAATTCTTATTTCCTTTCTGTACCGTAGACTTGCCTTGGTGAAATTTCTCCTTGGTTTTCAATAGATATATATCCTATTGTTTGATTTTATTATTGCTCCAGATCAGAATTTTCATCTGCAGTTTATTCATATCAATTTTGTTATTAATTTCAGGAAAAATTATATTTCATTAGTTGACCATATTTGAAAACCTTCCAATTTTGTTCTATAAATTAGTCTCCAGTTTATCATGGGTAGTTTATTAACAATTAAAACTTACTGTAAAGCTAAGTGAGCTATGGTCAGGACAGGGAAAGATTTTGAAACTTGCAACTTTTAAAGTTAATTCTTTGATATAAATATTCTGTTTATTATAATATTGCATCCAAGAAGCATATGAGTAGTGCAAAACCATAAAGAAGGGTAATATTTTATTTGAAATGTATCTGTAAGGTACAACAGATTAATCCCGATTTTTAATGTTTTGGCTGTCACATTCTTGGTTCATATTTTTTTTTTCTTTTTTGCACTGTGGTCTTCTGTATTAAAGATGCATTTGAAATCTCCATCTAAAATTACACAGCCTTTCATGCTATTTAGAAGAATATCTAAAGATTTATTGTCCCTATTTGTTCCCATAGCTGGAATACAGTAGCTATTGTTTTGAGTCAATATCTATATGCAAAATTATATTACAGCGATTAATTGTAAACATCTCTTCTTCTCATTATATTTATATAATATCTTTGGCATTGATATATTTTTTCTTCTGTAAAACGGCAACTATTCTGCCACTCTTAAAAGGTTATTGAGTTAAGGTTTCATAGTGGCTTAGACTAGCTCGCGGTGGTGGTGCTGCGGTAGCATTGTCGCCTCACAGTAAGACGCTGGCCGGTTCAATTCTCAGCTAGCGCGTCTTCTGTGTGGAGACATGCGTGAATGGGCGTACCTTCGTTGAAGGATGTGCGTCAGGGCTGGTAACTCGGCACGTAAAAATCAACTACCAATCATTAGCGGACCGGAGTTCCGCTGTGGCGACCCCTAACCAGGAAAAGCCGAAAGACACAAACAAAGTGACTTAGACTAGCTTTCTCTTCTTCCAGGTTAATAATACAAGTTTCCTGCTAGAAAGATAAATTAGATTAAATTAAATGCAAATATGTCATAACACCTCTTTTTTAACAATATTATTCATTAACATGTAGGAAAATAACTTTCAACTCTATAGTTAGGTTTTGAATTGTTCATAGTCTTTGTGTATAACTTATATTTAAAACTCTCTTCTCTTTTAATTCCTTTATACATCCTTTGAAATAAAAGAAACATTACAGGACTTATTGGTATCTGCATTATTTAAGATATTCTATATTAACTCTAAACAAGTTAAAATCCTAACTGGAAGTAAAGGAAAAAATCCTAGCTTAATCAGTAAAGATCTAATTAAAGTACCACCTAAGACCGTCCAAACCACTACTTATTGTAATTACAAGTAAATCACACTACTTTCAGAGTCACTGGAGTGAATAGAAAATGATGCTTCTATATATTTGTTATGCAACTAACATTCCTCAATGAAATTTAAGGAATGGAAATCTGTATTTTGCTTTGTTCAGTAACATAAATTAAAGCTAGAAGATCAAACAATAGTCAGAACTATCCTTTCAAAAAAAAAAAAAGTAAAATTAACTGATTATGTTACATAAAAGTAAGTACTTTCATCAGAGGACCTAGAACATTTTTTCCTGTTTTCCTGTCCTTGTTTTATTTTCCTGCACATAAGTTTAGGCATTGACATAATAAACCAGTATTAATGATTTAAAAATTTGCTAAAATCAAAATGAAACAGCAAATTCCTTGCACAGGCATAATAATTTGCTGATTATATTTTTAAAGTGTAAAATAAGAACTGGAATTTTGATGTTGTACTACTTTTTATCAAAATGGATTCATATTGAAGTGAAATAGTTATTTTATGTAATTATGAGGTTATTATGCTTAAAGGATAAATTCCATTAAGATTTGAAATGAAGAGCATAGTACCTTCAGCACTCATGTAACTACAAGAAAAAACTGCAGACTTGTCTCACACCTTGTGTATGTTTTGTAAAATTAAAAGGAAAACCACAAGTAATGGTTAAGCACTGTGTCACACAAAAAAGACTTTAATCCACTGGTTTAGCGCTTTCAGACCAAAAATTAGGCTTTCATCAGAACAAACTGTTAGCAAACTGTCCCATTTTTATAACATCATCAGTACACATCAAAACAATCAGATCTCAGTTTTCTTAAAACGTAATATAAAAATATATATACGTGTATAAAATACATTCTAAATAATACATTCATTTTTAACAAGCATATAAACTATTTACATTTATTATAATAGGCTTTTCTTTTCAACACAGCTTTATAGTTGACACCATTGTTGAACCCTGGTGCCCTGCATGCATCCAAAAGAACCTGCCATTTGAACTCTCTAAAATTTAGTTCCCCATCTTATCTTTCTTAACAAGGAATGGTTGTTTAAGGACTTAGAAGCTTCCCTTTTAAAATATAAAAAACTTCAGTGGGATATTGCTTTTTTGAAATACAGTCTGGAAGTAAAACGGGTCCCTAAGGGTCTGAAGGTACATAATACTCCCAATGGTATTTTTAGCAACACTTTTCTTAACAAATGGCAAAAGATCTGTGAAGACACGGGTTTGACGTTCCTTAAAGTACTTAAGGAACACCATGAAGAAGAGGAGCATAAGCTTGCTAAGTGGATCGATGGACTTATAGATAAACTCAGTCTGGCTGCTTTACCAAAATAAATTGGTGATGTTCTAAGGTGAATACAGTTTAAAGTTGATGCCTTAGAGACAGTTCTTTTAGGCAAAAGAAATAAAAGGAAGTAAACAGGGATTGTAGGCTTTATAGAGAATGGAAATGTAATTCCACCTTAAAACCGGCAGAATCAGCAAGCAATACTTCCGGTGAGATGAAGTCATCACAGAACGTTGCAACAGGGGAGGAAGAAGCCGTTAGAGAGAATGGAGGCTTTTACAATAAAAAAACCAGCAGATTTTCCAAGTCTTTTTTTTATCCCCTCGCCGCTCGAAGTGTCTGCAGGAGAAAAAAAAACAGTGCAACATGGCCAATGGGAGACTGTGACACCAGGGAAGCAAAATGTACCACCGAGGAGGAATTTGAACAGCTACAACAATCTGACAGTGATGCAGGTAGCCGAAACTTCTAATCAAGCCAGTGTTTACCCTCTGTTTCGCCGAGGAAAAAATCAGGAATGGCATCGAACATACAGGTAATGCCTATGGATTTTAAAATGTACAACCTGCATACAGGGTTTTTACAGAAGCAGAGACTAATTTATTAAAGAAATGTTTCAATTTTGTGCCCTCTAGAAGGGCGGACATTGTGGACACTGTTGTTAATTTAAAAGCATACACCAGAAAACTGAATTTAAAGTTGTTAGTGGGGAATCAAGAAGGTAAACAAAAGGGTAATTTTATTACACCTAGCACTTTTAACCCACCCCTGCACCATGGATTAAAAGCATTTGAGGATTTGTGTGAAACAGAAATTAGGGATTAGTTAAACAAAAGAAGTAAGAGAAAATTTTATAATATGACTGCAGAAGAGCAAATGATTTTCAACTCTATTAAGGATGATATTTATATCAGGGTTATGCGTGCATGCAAAGGGGGTTCAATGGTCATAGTGAATTCTGATGATTATGTGAAGGGGATGCAATTTTTATTAGCAGATGAAACTACATATAAAAAAGTTTCCAAAGGTGATGTCCTAAAAGCTTACAAAATAATAGATTCTTGGTTTTTGAAGCTTTGGCAGAAGGTTTAATTTCCAGGAATATGTATGAATTTTTTGTAGTATAGACAAACCCAAGATAGGGCATCTCTTTGGAATTCCAAAGATACACAAGGATGGTCATTGCCCCCCTTATAGGCCTATAGTTTCCTCACCAGCTTCGTAGTTAGAGCCATGTTCTAAGTTTATAGACAGAACTCTGCTTGAGATAGTGCAGAAGACAGAATCCTTTATTACGGATTCTTTTGATTTTTTTAAGCAAAATCAAGAAAATTAAGGTTGAAGCTGGTGATTTGTTGGTAGCAGTTGATGTGGCATCTTTATACACCTGCTTTTCCCCATGATTTGGGTTTAGAGTGGGTTGGGAATTTGTTAATTAACAGTGGAGAATATGAATTAGAAGAGTGTAGGTTCATGTTGGAATGCATGGACAACATTCTTTCATACAATTACATCATGTTTGACAATGATTATTTTATGCAAATCAAGGGTGTGGCGATGGTTGCCAGGATGGCTCCCAATTATGCCAATTTAGTTTTGGCATACTGGGAAAACAACATTATGTCCATGTTTACCAATATTGCCATCGTTTTATTGATGATTTGTTTTTTTATTTGGAGAGGAACACCAACTGAGCTCTTGCTGTTTATTGAAGACATGAACAACAGCACCTTTTTTGCATTTTACTGGTAGCTGGGACAATTTTAAGATTTGTTTTTTAGATTTAGAGGTTATTAAAGAGGGAGGTAAAGATTTTTTTGGGTCCAGCATCAGTTATAAAAATGTAGCAAGTAATGGTCTTTTGAGTTATTCTAGTATGCATCCCACTTATGTGAAATACAGCATTATAAAGGGGCATTTAATAAGACTTAAGAGACTTACAAGTGACGGAGCACAGTTAGATCTGTTAATGCAGGAACTGCATTTTAGATTTAAAAACAGAGGGTACCCTTCCAAAATTGTGCATGACATTATTAGTACAAAAGAAAAGGAGAGGCTCAGAGGAAACACACAGGACAAGAAGGACTGGGTTACGTCAATGTTGCTGACAGCAAAGAAATCAAAAATAGTGTCCCAACAACCAGAGAATATTAGTTTCTAATAGTGATCTTCAGATGGTAGTAGGAGAAGCCCCCATTTTGTTAACACAAGAGCAAGGAATTTCAAAGAAATGTTAGAAAGTAGACCAAGAAAGATGTGGCATGTTGCAGGCATTTTCAGTTGTAAATCTACCTTTGTGGTATATATGGCAAAATGCTCCGCCTGTTTTTCGTTTTATATTGGGAAGACCAATAGGCAACTTAAAAACAGGATGTATGAACATTATTATGCCATTAGAAAGAGAAATTTGGACAGTGCTCTGTAGAAGCACATTTTAAATTGTGTGGGTAACAATGACTTTTCACAGTTATAGATCATGTTCCAGTGGATTTCAATGGAGACAGAGATGGGGAACTAGATTTCAGAGAGTTCAAAGATCAGGTTCTTTTGGATGCATGCAGGGCACCAGGGCTCAACAATGGTGTCAACTATAAAGCTGTGTTGAAAAGAAAAGCCTGTTATAATAAAGGTAAATAGTTTATATGCTTGTTAAAAATGAATGCATTATTTAGGATGTATTTTATATATATATATATATATATATATATATATATATATATTAACAAAACTGAGATCTGATTGGTTTGATGTGTATTGATGATGCTATAAAAATGGGACAGTTTTTTAACAGTTCATTCTGATGAAGGCCTAATTTTTGGGCTGAAAGCGCTAAACCAGTGGATTAAAGTATTTTTTGTGTGACACAGTGCTTCACTGTTACTTGTAGTTTTCCTTTTAAACTCATGTAAATACTTTGTTAATAAACTGTTACAGAAAGAAACATAAACTGTCCAGTTCATGAACAGATCTCATGAAGTTCAGTTAAGAGCAAAAGTGTTCATCTGTTTAATATATTTTATTTTATTTTCAGTAAAGAAGTATGTATTTCTAAGCAAATTGCAAGTTATCTTGAAGTTTCAGCTGAACTAATCTGTAGTTTGTGGTTCTTTTTTCATAATTATGGAGCCTTAGCCAGCAACTTTGTTGCTTACAAAACACCAGTTTTCCCTTTGGTTTAATGTTTTTCCTTATGGGTTAAAGATTTTTTTATTTCCTAAGGCTGGAAAACTATTGCACCTCACAACAAGGATCTTTTTTAATAAATGTGTTAAATATACAGACATGTACATATGCAATTTAAAATAAAATGGATGAAGCTAAGCAAAGAAGACTAAAAAAGGTTGATAAACAAAGCTAGTGTCATGACAGGATATATATTAGTGACATGCTACTAAGGTAGATAAACAAAGCTAGTGTCATGACAGGTTATATATTAGTGACATGCTACTAAGGTAGATAAACAAAGCTAGTGTCATGACAGGTTATATATTAGTGACATGCTACTATAGAGATGTGGGTAGATGATTACTCTCCCCTTATATGTGATTAAATTAGCTCAGTTGGAAACTTGGAGTAGTTTGTTTATAAGTGAAGAGAAATAATAGTGTTTTTAAAAGAGATTGTATATTATGATTTTTATATGAACTGTATATATGTGTATGTGTGTAATGTGTGTATTCTGCTGGTTATTGCAATCCACCGTGTTTGGGGTGAATACATTGTCCATCCCACAGGGCAGGAAATTCCTATATATTGTCTTGCCATTCTTACTGAATCTACATCTCAGTGCAAAATTCAAGGAAGAAAAAATAAAGCTATTTCATAGGTGTTTACTAGGCTAACAACTACAAGGGCCTTTTTAAGCCTAGCCATGCTCCCAAATCTCTGACAAGTTCTGATACCCTTGATAAGTGTAAACATGGGCCTGGGAGATGAACCATTTACAGGTTACCTGTGTCCATTAGAGACATACATGCCAAACCAGGGATGAATTTCCGGTTTCTCATCCGGTTGTCCAAGTTGCACTTGAATTGGAGTAGGGAGGAAGTCTGCTTCATATGGATAGGGAGCCTGTTCCATAGACAGGGTAGTTTCTGGGATACATACTTAACTGTCCAGCAGGTCCTATTTATATCACAGGCAAGGTTAGAACAGGTAATTCTGGTACTGTTTGTTTTGTGGATATGCAGGAGGTCCATCAGAGTGGGTTCTGACAATGTCCTGTATGCCAGGCATGGATCTCCCCTCAAAAGCCTGTAGGAGACAGAATACAGGGATAGGGCCTTGAGACGGTCTGCATAAGACATATTACGTATGGCCTGTATTCTTTTAGTGAGGAACGTCTGTGGATGTTCCAGTTGTTGGATATGCCTGGCTAGGTACATACCAAAGGGTGCATTGTACTCTGATAGGTCTGATGAATGCCAAATACAGTGGAACAATGACTTCCTTGAACTTAGATGCCATACCTTTGTTTATAAGTTGCGCAACATAGAATGATTTCCAAACCACCGTAGGCACATGATGATCAAAGGCTAGATTACTACTACTACTACTACTAATAATAATAATTAGTCTTTCGGCTTTTCACAGTTAGGGGTCACCACAAAGGGTCACCGGTCCCCTTATGATTGGCAGTGAATTTTAACTAAAAACAAATAATTATTTGTTTGTTTAATCTGGTTTTGCTTTAGTGAATGTTGATACAACAGGTATGTTCATTCAACTAGGCTTGAACTGGCAAATTTATTAATTTTCCCAGAGGTTTTGCACCTTTCGAGTTACTTATCAGTTAAGAAGAATGAGAGGTTCCCTACATGAGGTTTGTGGTGGGGTTTGTCCTGTACATAAGAAAAAGTTGCATGCTCAATGGGTTAAGGTTTTCTAAAATGGCAACCTTACCAAACATATTATAACCAGTGTTTGTTAAAGCCTTAGTAACTGAGAAAGGTAATGTGTCTGGCACTGAGGTCTCTGCTAGTAAAGGAAATGATTCTTTTCTTAGCTGTGGATGTCCTCTTTACTGAGACAGTAACCGATTACAAGGCCTTGCTCATGATGGAGAGATTTTGGTGCCACTGGATCTCATTGCTGGATTTATGATGTACATGTGACTGCTAGGTAGCCTTCTCAGCAGGTTTGTGCAACTAATTAAAAACAATTCTCTTTTTTAGGCATAGTGAAACCTTTGTACAGCCACAGTCATTCAGCTTACAAATGACCCTACCATCGCTCATAACATATATGGTAATAAAAAAAAAAATATATATATATATATATATATATATATATATATATATATATATATATAGATAGATATACCGCAGGGTTTAGTCCTGGGTCCTCTCCTGTTTGGTATCTACTTCTCTGAAGTATAGGCTAACACAGAAGGTCTTTGGCTAACGAAGTTCGCAGATGACTGCAAACTAGGAGCCATAATCGAAACTCCTAACGATGTGGACATCCTAAAAAAGGGCCTCACTGAAACAGCTGACTGGTGTCAAAGCCATGGCTTCAAGCTCAGTGCCAAAAAGTGCATTGTCATCCCCTTTGGTAAAAGCTCTGTACCCATGAGTTACCACATAGGTGGTAGTCTACTTAACACCGAAAGCGTGATAAGAGACCTTGGGACACAGGTGGACAATAGTCTCTCCTTTGATAATCACATCGCTACAGTAGTCAGGAAATCCTTCTACGTGGCACACCTCATCACAAAAGGTTTCTCATCCAGGAAAAAAGAGGTCATTGTTCCCCTCTACTCGTCACTCATTAGACCCATTATAGAGTACAACGCCCCTTTTGGTATGTACCTCACAAGACATCTACAACAACTGGAAAGGCTGCAGAAATACCTCACAAAGAGGATTACTGGCTTCAAACAGATGCCCTATGCAGACCGTCTCAAAAAACTCAAGCTTTACTCCGTCGCATATCGCCTACTCAGAGGCGATCTCTGCCTAACATACAAAGCTATGTCAAACCCAGAGGTGTTGGACATGCTTCACTTAAAGAAATCCCAATCCCTCCGAGCTACACGTTTTAAGGACCGAAACCTTCTCACCACAATAAACGGAACATGCTGGAGGGATAGATTCTTGTCCCAGAGACTTCCCATACTCTGGAATAAACTACCTATCCATGTCAAACAAAGCTGTTCATTAGCACTCTTCAAGAAAAACCTTAATGATTGGATGGGAAATAGGAAATTCACCCTGGAGATCACCTCTGTGGCTCTGCTCGACAGGGGCATAGAAAAATAATTTTCTTGGGTGGCGAAAGCCAAGGTACCTTTTTGGCTAGGCTTATAAAGGCCCTAGGGCAATAGCCTGGTACCTACCTATGAACCTAATATATATATGTATGTATATATATATATATATATATATATATATATATATATACATATATATATATCATCTTCTTTCAGCTGTTCCCATTAGGGGTCGCCACAGCAGATCACCTGTTTCCATTTCTTCCTGTCTTCTGCATCTTGCTCTGTCACACCAACCACCTGCATGTCCTCTCTCACCACATCCATAAACCTTATCTTAGGCCTTTCTCTTTTCCTGTTACCTGGTAGCTTCATCCTTAGCATCTTTTTCCCAATATACTCAGCATCCCTCCTCAGCACGTCCAAACCAATGTAATCGTGCCTCTCTGGCTTTGTCTCCAAACCTTCCAACATGGGCTGACCCTCTAATATACTTATTCCTAATCCTGTCCATCCTTGTCACACCCAGTACAAATCTTAACATCTTTAATTCTGCCACATCCAGCTCAAACTCCTGCCTTTTTGTCAATGCCACTGTCTCCAACCCATATAACATAGTTGGTCTCACTACCCTCTTATAGACCTTCCCTTTCACTCTTACAGGTACTCGTCTGTCACAAATCACGCCTGACACTCTTCTCCACCCACTCCATCCTGCCTGTACTCTCTTCTTCACCTCTCTTCGACACTCACCGTTACTCTGAACTATTGACCCCAAGTATTTAAACTCATCCACCTTCGCCACCTCTACTCCTTGCATCCTCACCATTCCTCTATCCTCCCTCTCATTCACACACATATATTCTGTCTTATTCCTGCTGACCTTCATTCCTCTTCTCTCTAGAGCATATCTCCATTTCCCCAGGGTTTCCTCCACCTGTTCCCTACTCTCACTACAGATCGCAATGTTATCTGCAAACATCATAGTCCACGGGGACTCCTGTCTGATCTCGTCTGCCAACCTGTCCATCACTATTGCAAATAAAAAAGGGCTCAGAGCTGATCCTTGATGCAACCCCACCTCCACCTTAAATGCATCCGTCACTCCCACCACAGACCTCACCGCTGTCACACTACCCTCGTACATATCCTGTACCACTCTTACATACTTCTCTGACACTCCTGACTTCCTCATACAATACCACAACTCCTCTCTAGGCACCCTGTCATATGCTTTCTCTAAGTCTGCAAAAACACAATGCAACTCCTTCTGACATTCTCTGTACTTTTCCATCAACACTCTCAGAGCAAACATCGCATCTGTAGTGCTCTTTCCTGGCATGAAACCATACTGCTGATCACTAATCATCACGTCCCTTCTTAACCTTGCTTCCACTACTCTTTCCCACAACTTCATGCTGTGACTGATCAATTTAATCCCTCTGTAGTTACTACAGCTCTGCACATCACCCTTATTCTTAAAAATCGGTACCAAAACACTTTTTCTCCATTCCTCAGGCATCCTCTCACTTTCCAAGATTTCATTAAACAATCTGGTTAAAACCTCCACTGCCATTTCACCTAAACACCTCCATGCTTCCACAGGTATGTCATCTGGGCCAACAGCCTTTCCATTCTTCATTCTCTTCATAGCTATCCTTACTTCCTCCTTGCTAATCCATTGTACTTGTTCACTATCCCTACGTCATCCAACCTTCTCTCCCTCTCATTCTCTTCATTCATCAACCCCTCAAAGTACTCTTTCCATCTCCTCAACACACTCTCCTCGCTTGTATGTTTCCCTCATTATCCTTTATCACCTTTACCTGCTGCACATCTTTCCTAAATCGGTCCCCCTGTCTAGCCAATACAGTACGGTACAGGTCCTTTTCTCCCTCCTTAGTGTCCAACCTTTCATACAGCTCTTCATATGCCTTATCCTTAGCCTTTGCCACCTCTCTCTTTGCCATGCACCTCATCTCCTTATACTCCTGTCTACTTTCTTCATCTCTTTGACAATCCCACTTCTTCTTTGCCAACCTCTTTCTCTGTATACTCTCCTGTACTTCCTCATTCCACCACCATGTCTCCTTGTCGTCCTTCCTCTGTCCAGATGTGATACCAAGCACCTTTCTAGACTTCTCCCTTACTAGCTCTTAGGAACCTACATTTTGACCAGCAGCACACTCATTGATCCAGAAATCAGCATATACCACTCACTGAGTGAAAAAAATTGAATCATAAAGGATTGAAAACCAAACAAAAGAGATGATATGTTGTCGTCCTCCCTTTCATTCTTACTGAATGAGTTTGGAGCCGATCCTCGGCTCCGATTCGGCCGAATACACTAGCTGAAAGTCTTTCATTTGGCTCGTGGCTGAATACATGTCCAGTCATGCATTGGAGCAATCCCCAGATCTAGTTTGCTGCTTGATGAATTCAGATGCTCTCTTTGGCCGTGGCTAAGTGTTTTCGAATTTACTATTGATAGTTGTTTTTTCATCAAAATCTTATTATTAGAGTTGCTATAGATCCTAGTCTTAGGCAGTTTATCTTTCCTGTAGTATTCCATGTGCTCCTTTTTATCGCCTGTTGTGTTGTTTGTTAGCCATTGTTCTTTTCTACAAGGTCCTATTCTATCCCTGTCAAACTTTTCGTTAGTAGTAGTTTGTGTATTCCTTTTAGCTCGTTTGAGTTAGAGAACTAAAAGTAAACCCGTTTAAGTTAGAGGGCTTGTTGTCATTTGTTCACCTTTAGCTCAGCTAGGTCCGTTTGAGTTAGAGGGCCTAGCGCCCGTTTACCGTAGAAGGTAGAGTAGTGTTTTCCCTGTAGTGATTTTTCTGTGTGTTTGTCTTAGGGTTTTATAGTGTTAGTACTTCTTATTGCTGTTCAGACACTTTTGTTACAGTATGTCTAAGGAGTCCAGAGATAAGGAACCCAAGCCCTCTCGGTTCAAGAAATGAAAATGTCAATAACTGATGGGCACAGTATGTGCATGTACTGTTTAGGGGCTATTCACCTTCAGGAATCTTGCAGTTTTTGTCACTCCTTCAGCTCTCGAGTGTTGCATGAAAGGAAAAACAAATTGATTTTAATAGGTTTATTAAAGCTTACTTTTGATGAAGCTTTACAAACTGCTTCAAAATCTAAGTCCCCAACTACTAGTGACAAGTCCAAAAGACCTTCCTCTTCATCCTCTTCCTCAGCTCATTCCGAGCCTCCAAAGAAAATTGCTAAAGTGACTGAAAAATCTATCTTCTCGGCTCCACCGCCTTCGGAACTGAGGGAGACAATTGGTGCAGACAAACCAAGTCCATCGGTTCCAAAGACTTTGGAACAGATAGAGACTACTTCTCGGAGCCGGTTTGTTGAATTAGAACTGGTTTCTACAACCTTGAGATCCCCAATTCTTCAAAGGTCTTGATCCCCTACACTCTCATATAGGTCTTCTAGGAGCTTATCAGATGATAGACGTGGACAGGGTGGTGCGCAGGCTTTTGAATTTGCCGGTGCTGGCTAAATTGTTTTCGGCTTCGACCCCACTGGTCTAGGAGCCATCCAAGATGACTACATCTGATCCAAGCTGTATCTTCGGAGCCAGAATGCCAGATACCTGTTGCGATAGATCCTTCATTTCCGAGCCCCCTTCGGGACTATTCAGAACCGTTACCTGCTCCTGCACTAACAGTGCCTTCCAGTGTGTCTAGGAGCCGTAGTTCCCTGGTTGGCTCCGGGGGGGGGGGGGGACTCTCGGGCCAAAATGTCTTCAGTTCCAAGCCTACCGTTCGGTTCATCTGCGCAACTGAGCTCAACACTTACATCGGTCTCGGAGCCGATCTCCTTGAGGCCGGGGATTTTCTCTGTTTCCTCGGAACCGGAGGTGTCCTTGGAACTGGGGGGATCGGCCTTAGAGGTGATGAGGAGTGTGCTGTCCCCACCTACAGCTCTAGTCAAGGATACTGGCATTCTTCCCCCTCAAGCACCGGCATCTGCTTCAACACCATCCCATCCACAGGACAGCAGAGATTCAGGGCCTCAGGAAGCCCCATTGGGCGAGCCCCACTCTTCCGAGACCTCCCCAGACTACCCATCTGAGGAGCCCCCTCAGAAGAGAACATGCAAGAGGAAGCATATAGACTCCCCTGAAGAGTCCATCACTTCTGACACTGACTTCGATGAGGCAGAAGGGTCCCCATGTTCGTCCTTTGAAGATATCTCTTTCTCAAATATCCTAGAGATCCTAAAACAGAGAGGCGGCTGGAAGCCCATTAACCCTTCTGATGAGGAGTCAGTCTACCTGAAGGCCTTCGTATCTCAACCTTCAGCCTCCGTGGTGTCCCCGCCTTTCGATGAGCTTCTGGATTTGGATAGTCGAAAGGCGTGGGAGTCACGAGACACTATGGAGCCAGTCCCTCGGAGGCCAAGTACGTTCTTTTCACCCCTTCAGATAGGGATTTTTTTTCAAAAGATGTACCTGTAGATGCTGTGATGGTGGCAGCAGCCACCAAGTAGGAACTCTCTGAGACATCCGCGTCTGTCCATCCAGCGAATAAGGATTCCCAAACGATGGACATACGGGAAGCGTGTTTTCTCATCAGCGACTTTCACCCCCAGATCGCTGAACTACCGCACACATTTTACAAGACTTCAAAGAGATCTCCTGAAGGAGTTAGGAGATACTCTCCAAGGTTCATTAGCTGTGGGGATCTCAGAAAAAGTGATCTCTCAGCTATCTACCTTAAATTCCATAGTCAACTGCTCCATGAGACTGATCTCCTATGCAGCCGATGGAGCGAGTAGAGTTGCGGTGCAGGAGGTTCCCTTAGGAGACACTCCTGGATTCGTTTGTGTAACTTTGCGGAACCTTTCAAGTCTACCTTTACCAATGCCCCTTTTGGTGGTTCCTCACTCTTTGGACCTAAAGTCAAGGACACACTCACTAAATACGAGCAGGAAGGAAAAACTCTCTCTGCCGTTGGAGTACGTTTTTCCATACCTTCAAGACCTTGTCCTAAAGGTCAGAAGAGTGGGGAAAATGTGATTCAAAAGATCCCAGGGAGCTTTTCAAGATGCATGAGGTGAACCCTTCCCCAGGGGCAGAGGGGGAGGCAATAATGGTAGATGTTACCCACGAGGCAGGGGGGTGCTGCAAAACCAGGGCAACCACGATTCCTTTCACGGCCCACCCTATCAGCGCTCCTGAAAGGAGGCCCGCCTGCTCTTCTCTGGAGGCAGTCGGGGGCAGTTAGCTTTGTACCCAGAAGCCTGATGAGATATCACAAGAGACAAGTGGTTACAAAGTATAATATCCAGAGGTTACTCCATTCCCTTTTGCCAGCCCATTCCACAGATCAGAAGAATCCCAGATGTTCCACCCAGTCAGAGGGAACAAGCAACCATAGAAATTCAAAAGTTGCTAAACAAAATAGTCATCCAAAAAGTCCCCGCACACCAAATAGGATTCGGAACTTACTCAATATTCTTTTTAGTACCAAAAAGAACAGGGGACTGGAGACCCATTTTGGATCTCAGCAAGTTAAACAAATCCGTAAAGAAGTCCAAACACCGAATGGTGACACTGCAGTCAGTTCTTCCCTTTTTAGGAAAAAATGATTAGATGTGCTCTGTAGACCTCCAAGATGCGTAATACCATATAAAGATGGACAGAGCATCAAGGAGCCACCCACGCTTCCAGCTGGGAGCCAGTCATTATCAGTTTCGAGCTCTGCCCTTTGGTCTCACTACAGCCCCCAGAGTGTTAACTAAATGCATGGCAGTAGTAACAGCTCACCTGAGACGCCTGGGATTCCAAGTGTTTCCATACCTCGATGACTGGCTCCTTACTGCCACCACCAAGCATCTACTTCTACAGGCCAGGGACAGTACACTAGAAATTTGTGCTCAGTTAGGAATAACACTGAATTTTCAAAAATCTACCTTGTTGCCTTGTCAACGTATTACATTCATAGGAGCAGATCTAGACACCGTTTCCATGATGGCTCGTCTTCCGCCTGACAGAGTTTCTGTCCTCGGACAACAAATAGTCGATTTTACTTCCCAAGAACAAGGTAAAAGCGAAAGTAGTTCTAACACTCCTTGGGGCCATGGCATCAACCGTAACTCTAGTCCCGCTAGCCAGGATGCACATGAGAATCCTTCAGTGGCTTCTGTTTGCTCAATGGTCTCTACAAGAGCTTCCTATGTCCCATCAGATAAGGATAACAGATTCATGCAAGAGAGATCTTCTGTGGTGGCTTCAGTCCAATCTTGTGACCATTGGAAGACCCTTTGTACCACAACATCCTGTTGCTAGTGTGACCACAGATGCTTCCCAGATAAGGTGGGGGGGCATTATTTGGGAAGAACAGTCCAAGGCACATGGCAAGAACATGAGACTCAGTTGCACATTAGTGTTACAGAGATGAGAGCAGTGCTTCTGGTGTTGCAAGGACTTCAGGACTCTCTCCCACTAGGAACGATTGCAATCCAGTCAGACAACATGTCGGTAGTCTGGTACATAAACAAACAAGGAGAAACCAGATCATACCCCCTTTGTCGAGAAGCGCTGAGAGTATGGCATTGGGCAATTTCTTCTCAATATGAAGAAAACACAAACCAGCGATATCCAAATGCCTCTGCACAAAATGAGAAAAAAATCCAAAACCATAAAATAAGCACAGGCAAGGCTCCAGGTTCTTCAACTACTTTAATCGATCGAAACAAACACAAGCGCTTTCACAAAAATGCTTCTTCAGGTGTATGTCATATTCAATCAAACCACCCCTCTTATACCCTTTAATCATAGTCACCTGACTCTCCATTATATATTTAAAGGTATACATTTCATATAGCATACTAATCCCTTGAAAGCACTCAGTGTTCATACATATTAATAATACGTGTATAAAAATACATATATAGAAAGTACATATATAACAACTACATATATAAAAATATATATATAAAAAACATAATAAGACACATAAAAATATATATAAAATTCAATACAACAGCTTTCTACCTACGCAATGGTCTATTTTTTAAAATGGGTCTCATAGGTATATAATCATTGAGGCTATGCCCCACATTTGCCCTTAACCTAACTATCCATTCTGCCTCCAAACTCTCAGTTTGTCCCCTTTATCCCCTCCTCTTGGATTTTCAAAGCATTTTCCTATAACTATGAATTTAAAATAATGTCTATCATTGGTTTCATAGACATGCTTCGGTATTAACTGGTAATTGTCCACTTTTATTAAGCATCTGTTGGGTTGTTTGTTTCTGATAACTTGTTGCAGTTAAACACTTTCTCTAGAGGCTCCTTTAGCTGTTTAAAAGTTTCATTTAAAGGCTCACTGCTGCGTTTCTGCTGTGAGAAACATTTCTGCAGTTTGTTTCCCACCTTCCCTCCCTATTGATATGGTGTTCTTATAGTTGGTGGCTTTGCAGTTGCGCGCCCCTACTGTAAATTTGATCTGGGACCTTCCTCCCAGTCTATTGTCATTACCTCATTCTACCCAATACAGGGAGAATATTTGAGAAGGCCAATCAGCTTAGTTTCTGTTACTCCTTTCTCTCTTTCCACTTTTTGTTGTGTCTTTCGGCTTTTCCCGGTCAGGGGTCGCCACAGCGGAACTCCGGTCCGCTAATGATTGGTAGTTGATTTTTACGTGCCGAGTTACCAGCCCTGACGCACAACCTTCAACGAAAGTACGCCCATTCATGCATGTCTCCACGCAAAAGACGCTCTAGCTGAGAATCTAACCGGGCAGCGTCTTACTGTGAGGCGACAACGCTACCGCAGCACCAAAAAAAAAAAATTCTAAGCTTGTTTTCCTGCCTTTCCTGTGGGTAGTCTAGTCTGGATGTAGATTTGCTGTGTCTAGGACTATTTGTAGGCTTCTAGGCCCCCAAACCTTTCTGTGATGGAGGGAAGCCTTCTAGCTTAATTTTGTTTCTTAGAACTAGCCAGTTTTTTGTTTCAGCACTCAAGTCTGTCAATTTGAGCTCAGCACTTGTTCAGAACTTATTGTAAGCACTAAATAAGCTACAAATTACTACAGCATTCAACTTTTCTCACTGTCTAGAGGAAAACAGTTTCTAGTACTTAACAAATAAGCACCTATCCAGGCATGTCTAAGAGTCAGCTCCCGTTGTTTTCTCCTGTCTACCTGATGAATCTGGGCATCTTGGGGCAATGCAGTAATTGCCTCATGTACACAGACAACCCTCTCCTCCTACCACCCAACCCTACAACCTGTGAGAGATGCACTTATATAGCCAAACTGGAAGCAAAGCTGTCTTCACCCAAGACTGGACTAGACAGTCAAGATGAGAAGGTAAACACTTGCACCACACCACACTCAGCACATAGTCCCTCAAAACCTACACCACCAAAACACACACATAGAAACACAAAACACACACCTACATTCATGGAGGCTCTCAGTAAAAACCTGCCCAAGCAACAGGGACCTCCAAAGCAGAAACACAAGCAACCTCCACCCCCCAACACAACCCAAATGACACATAGCCCACAAACTCAGTGTGCCACTCAACCACAGCCCATAAGGCATAACAATGTACCCAACACTCTAGTCATATGTGACTCTATAGTCAGGCACACTGATGTTCCACTCACCAAGCTAAACAAGGAGAAAGTTACTGTCAGCTGCCTGTCGGGTGCCAGGATCCACCACATAACGCATGCACTCAGGTCACTCCACAACAAGTACAAATATGACTCTGTCATTGTCCATGTTGGTGTGAATGACCTGAGACATACCTCCTTGGACTATATGAAAAGGGACATGGAGGAGCTGTCCGATCTTGTAGCCCAGGCAGGTATGACCCTAGCCCTGAGTAGCATCCTGCCATCACCCAGAATGATAACACAATACAAGGACAAAATAATTGACTTCAACAATTGGCTAAGCATCTGGTGTCATTCTAAGGGGATCCAGTATCTGTCTGCCTGGGATGACATAATTAACAAACCACGATGCTTTGCCAGAGATGGCCTGCACCTGTCGCCCCTGGGATTCCGGATACTGGCTAAGGCTCTAGCCACCCCTATAGTGCCTTTTTTAGGCAAGGTTAAAATGACAAATTCACCACCCTAACAGGTACAGGCAAGAAGAATCTGAGGGTATTGCTACTCAATGCTAGAAGCCTAAACCTCAAAATGCACTCACTCGAGGCACTCCTTAAAATGGAGAACATCGACATCTGTGCAGTGACAGAGACCTGGTTCAAGGCTCCAGAGTGTACCCCTGCATTACCAGGCTATAATTCATACCACACCTTTCGGCCACCTAACCTAGACCGAAACACTAAAGGCGGAGGCATGTCCATATTCATTAAGGATATCCACACCTCCACCCTAGTTGCTCAGCATAATGCAGCCGAGATTATCTAAGTGCAACTAACTCTGGGTAAGTCCGCAATCCAAATTGTAGCTTGCTACAGATCCCCCACCATGCCCCAAGATTCCGACTCCTCATTTCTTAATACACTGGAAAATATTAGGGTACAACCTAACACCCTAATAATGGCAATTTCAACTACCCTACCATTAACTGGGAAAACTACTCATGTACCAACTCTTGTGCTCAACGTTTTCTGGAATTCATAAATTCCAATGCCATGGATCAACTTATCCACACCCCCACCAGGGGCAGTAATATCCTAGACCTGGTTATTACCAACATGGGCAACCGGTGCTCCACACCAGAGGTCAATTCCTCGTTGGTCAGATCCGACCACAAGCTAATCACCCTAGACATCCACATCCCTCCCCTACCCTCCATTATGGAAACCACAGTAAAAAATTTCTCCAAAGCCAACTTCACGCTTCTTAAGACAGAAGTGGCAAACTTCACGACACCTATGCTGACTGACAATAGAGGTATGACTGCTGAATCCTACACAAATGCACTTTATAAGCACTTACATGAGTGCATGGATCGTGCAATCCCTAACAGAACCAAGATGCTATCCTACAAAAAAAGGAAGCCAATCTGGTGGTCCCCTGCCGTAAACAAACTCTACAACAGAAGAAAGAGACTGTTGCAAAAAAAAAGTAAAATCCCATGATTGGAGAAACTCCCTGGTCAGCCTCAGTAAAAAACTGAGATCCCTCATAAAATCCTCCAAAGCTAGTTATGAAAACAAAATCGCCACTGACTTAAAGACAACCACAAAGCATTCTACAGCTATGTCAAGAATCTCAATGGCAACACTCAGATCTGCTCCGAGTTACAGCACAATGGCACTAAATATACAGAACCAACTGATACAGCCAACATCCTGGCAGATAAGTTCATTGCTAACTTTACCCCCGGTCATCCCCTAAAGGGCCCATCTCTATACCAGAAGAATGCAAAGTTCCTGTAATACGGCTGCACAGGTAAGAAACACACTATCCAAAGCCAAGAACACAGCATCCATGGGACCTGACGACATCCCAGGCTGTGTTCTACATGAACTACAGAATGAACTGGCACCCCACCTAAGTACCATGTTCAATCATAGCCTCACCTCAGGCTATGTGCCCACTGAATGACTCACAGCGACAGTTATCCCACTCCACAAAGGGGGAGCCACCACAGACCCCGGAAACTACCACCCCATTAGCCTACTGAGCCTGGTCTGCAAGGCTATGGAACGTATCGTCATGGAACTTATAAACAATGACATTGGTAATCTCCAAACTCAGGACCCACCCAGTTTGGGTTTGTAAAAGGCAGATCATGTCTCCTAAACCTGATAGACATTTTTGAAGCAGTCACCAAAGCCGTAGATGAGGGTAAGGTGGTTCACACAGCCTATCTAGATCTCGCCAAGGCTTTTGACACCATCCCCCACTCTGGAATTATAGATAAACTCACTAAACTAGGTATAAATCCCTATGTCACAAGATGGGTTGCCAACTGGCTCACTGACAGAACCCACACTGTGAAAGTAGCAGACTCCAAAAACAACTTCAGACCAGTGACAAGTGGAGTACCACAGGGTTCATTCCTGGGTCCTCTCCTATTTGGTATCTACTTCTCTGAAGTACAGGCCAACACAGACGGTCTTTGGCTAACGAAGTCCGCAGATGACTGCAAACTAGGAGCCATAATCAAAACTCCAAAAGATGTGGACATCCTACAAAAGAGCCTCGCTGAGACAGATGCCTGGTGTCAAAGCCATGGCCTCAAGCTCAATGCCAAAAGTGCATTGTCATCCCTTTTAGTAAAAACTCAGTACCCATGAACTACCTCATAGGCGGTAGTCTAATTAACACTGAAAGCGTGATAAGAGACCTTGGGACACAGGTGGACAGTAGTCTCTCTTTTGATAATCACATCGCCACAGTAGTCAGGAAATCCTTCTACGTGGCACACCTCATCACAAAAGGTTTCTCATCCAGGAAAAAAGAGGTCTTTGTTCCCCCTACTCATCACTCATTAGACCCATTATAGAGTACAATGCCTCTTTTGGCATGTACCTCACAAGACATCTACAACAACTGGAAAGGCCACAGAAGTACCTCACAAAGAGGATTACCGGCCTCAAACAGATGCCCTATGCAGACCGTCTCAAAAAACTGCAGCTTTACTCCGTTGCATATCGCCTACTCAGAGGTGATCTCTGCCTAACACACAAAGCTATGTCAAATCCAGAGCTTTTAGACATGCTCCACTTAAAGAAATCCCAATCCCTACGAGCTACACGGTCTAGGGACCTAAACCTTGTCACCACAATAAACAGAACATGCTGGAGGGATAGATTCCTATCCCAGAGACTTCCCATACTCTGGAACAAACTACCTATCTATATCAAACAAAGCTCCTCATTAGCGCTCTTCAAGAAAAATCTTGATGATTGGATGGGAGATAGGAAATTCACCCCAGGGATCACTTCTGTGGCTCTGCTCGACAGTGGGACAGGAAAATAATTTTCTTGGGTGGTGAAAGCCAGGGTACCTTTGGCTAGGCTTATATAGGCCCTAGGGCCAATAGCCTAGTGCCTACCTATGAACCTAAGAGAAGGGGATATAAGGGAACGAACTGAGAGTTTGGAGGCAGAATGGATAGTTAGGTTAAGGGCAAATGTGGGGCATGGCCTCAATGATTATATACCTATGAGACCCATTTTAAGAAATAGACCACTGCATAAGTAGAAAGTTGTTGTATTGAATTTTATATGTCTTATTAGGTTTTATATATATATATATATTTTTATATATGTAGTTGTTATATATGTACTTTCTATGTATGCATTTTTATACACGTAATTTTTAATATGTATGAACACTGTGAGTGCTTTCAATCTTAAAGGGATTTGTATGCTATATGAAATGTATACCTTTAAATATATAATGGGGAGTCAGATGACTATGATTAAAGGGTTTAATTGAATATGACATACACCTGAAGAAGCATTTTTGTGAAAGTGCTTGTGTTTGTTTTGATCGATTAAAGTAGTTGAAGAACCTGGAGCCTTGCCTGTGCTTATTTTATGGTTTTGAATTTCTTCTCAATGTTTTCTTGTAGCAATGCATATCTCGTGGAAATCCACCATGATAGCGGACATGCTCAGTAGGGCGATTTTGATGTCTCACGAGTGGTGTCTGAAACAGAACATAGCGGACAAGATTTTCCGAACTTGGGGCCAGCCTTGCTGTGATCTGTTTGCAACCCCCCCGAATACCAAATGCAGCAGCTACTTTGCCCTAACCCCCCCAGTGGGGGAGACACCGAGAGACACACTCGTCCACGATTGGCCCTCAGGGCTACTATATGCTTTTCCTCCCTTTCACCTAATACCCAAAGTCATTCAGAAAGCCAAAGCCTTGGTAAGCAGGCTAATTCTCATTGCCCCATACTGGCCTCGTCAGATTTGGTTCCCATTCCTTTGGCCTCATCTTCAGGACAAGCCGTGGGTTCTGGACATAGTTCCAGACCATCTGCTTCATATGTCAGGAGCACTTCATCCTTCTCTCCAGACCCTCAGTTTGACAGCTTGGCTGCTCCACTCCCAAACATAGTCAGGCTTCAAAATTTTACTCCAGCAGTTAAACACATTTTGGTCTCTTCTTGTAAGACTTTGACCAGAAAATTATATTCCAGCAAATGGAAGAGGTTCTCCTACTGGGCAAGGGAGAGAGACATAGATCCTTTCTATGCTTCCATTAGTTCAGTTTTAGTCTCCGCTGTACCTACAATCAAAGGTCAATTAGCTTCTATTTCGAATTATTACATCAATGAATACACTCCTAATCTAATGTCACACAGGCTGTGTAATGCATTTTTAAAAGGAACTTGTTTGTTGAGACCTCCCATAAAAGAACCTCTCTCACCTTGGGACCTAAATTTTGTTCTTACTTATCTAACTTTACCCCCATTTGAACCTGATTCTTCATGCGATCTAAAATTTCTGTCTTGGAAGACCATCTTGTTAGTGGCTGTTACATCTGCACAAAGAGTCTCGGCGTTGCAAGCTCTATCAGTTAAGCCGCAGTACCTAATTTTTCATAAGGATAGAGTATCTTTGAGGACTAATCCATCTTTTATACCAAACGTCTGCTCACAAACCAATCTGAACCAATCTATTGAACTCCCAGATGTTAAGTTGTCTCTCTCGCCTTCTTTCTTGCTGGTTGGGTTCGGAGCCGACTCGGTCATTTTCTAAAGCTCGAGAGCTACTTACTGGCTCAAGGCCTCCCTATATCCCACAATGCTTGGCGTTAGACCCCCAGATCTCATTTGCCGCTTCAGCTACAAGGTTGCGCTTCACTAGCTCAGGTCGTATTAATCTTTTGTATTTTTAGTAGTTTAATTGTTGTGTATATTCTTGAATCTTTTTATTAATCAGATTAGTACTGTACACTAGTATTAGGTTTCCCTGTTTTTTTCTGACCCTTAGGAAATTTGTTTTTACTTCTCCCCGCCCCAAGCGAGGGGATCAAACGCTCCAGGTCACCCCACTGGGTGTATCTTCCTCTTCCGAGGCCTCTCCTGAGATTTCAGAGGAGCCCCCTCGAAAGAAAAAATGTAAGAGGAAACATGTTGGCTCCCCAGAGTCGGTCACGTCAGATACTGACTTGGAGGATTCGGAAGGGTCCCCAAGATCCCCCTCTGAAGTTGAGATCATTAGGCAGAGGGGCAACTGGTCTGCCCTTAACCCTTCTGAGGACGAGTCGGTATACTTGGATGCGTTTGGTTCTTGCCCCTCCACCTCCTGGGTGTCTCCGCCTTTCGATCCATTAATGGAAGTGGTGGCTCGGAAGGTGTGGTCAGCTCCGGACACACTGGAACCAACCACTCGCAGGCCCACTAAGTTTATCACGGCCCCCCAAGATAAACAGTTTCTGACAAAGGGTGTCCCGTTGATGCCATGGTGGTAGCAGCTGCCACGAAAAAGGAGTTGGCTGACACTTCTGTACCTGTCCATCCCCCTAACAAAGAGTCTAGGATGATGGATAGATACGGGAAGCAGATGTTTTCCTCAGCGACCTTCTCCATGCGGTCGCTGAATTATTTGTGCCACTTCACCCGTCTTCAGAGGGATCTCCTCAAGGAGCTAGGAGATGCCCTGCAAGATCCATCAGCTGCGGGGGTTCAAGACAAGATAAACTCCCAGCTGGCGACTCTTAATTCTATCGTTAACTCCTCCATGCGGCTCATTTCATATGCGGCAGATGGGGCGAGTAGAGCCGCAGGCAGAGGCGTGGCTTTGAGAAGGCATGCCTGAATGTGGTTATATAACTTTGCTGATCCCTTCAAGGCTTCTTTCACCAACACCCCTTTTGATGGTTCGGCTCTGTTTGGACCTCAGGTGAAAGGTACACTTACCAGGTGTGAGCAGGAAGGCAAGACTCTCTCTGCCGTTGGAGTCTGTTTTTCCACTCCCTCTAGACCATACCCTAAGGGTCAGAAGAAGGGAAGATGTGGTTACGGAAACCCCAGGGAGCCGTGCCTGACACACGTGGTGAGTTTCCCTCCAGAGGCAGAGGAGGGAACAACAATAGACGCCGCCCGCGGGGCAGAGGGGGTCCGCAGAATCAGGGCAGCAGAGAATCCTTCTCTGACAAGCGCTTCCAGCACCCCTGAGGGGCTGCCCGGCTGTCCGCCTTCGGAGGCAGTCGGGGGAAGGTTGTCTCTGTACCCAGAAACCTGGCGTCTCATCACTCGAGACAGATAGGTACATTCTATCATATCCGGAGGTTACAAAATCCCGTTTGTCCACACTCCCTTAAAATCAAACAACCCCATTACAGATGTTCCACCCAGTCTAAGGGAACAGGTAGTACAAGAAATTTCAAGACTGCTAAAAAACGGGCCATCCAACAAGTCCCAGCAGACCAGCAAGGATCCGGAATTTACTCAAAGTTCTTTTTGGTACCAAAGAAGACAGGGGACTGCAGACCCATTTTGGATCGCAGCAGACTAAACAAGTCTGTTCAAAGAACGAAGTTCCGGAAGGTCACGCTTCAGTCCATTCTACCCTTTTTGGGTCAGGACAATTGGATGTGCTCCGTAGATCTTCAGGATACGTACTACCACATCAAAATGGATAGGCGTTCCAGAAGGTTTCTCCGCTTCCTGCTGGGAGCCAGTCATTGCCAGTTCAGAGCCCTGCCCTTTGGTCTCACCATAGCCCCCTGGGTGTTCACCAAATGCATGGCAGTAGTTACCTGAGACGGCAAGGATTCCAGGTGTTTCCATATCTAGACGACTGGCTCGTTACTGCTACCACCAGACATCAATTGCTAAGAGCCAGGGATTATACCATCCAAACATGCTCCAACCTAGGTCTCTCAATAAATTTCGAAAAGTCTGCATTGTCGCCTTGTCAGTCCTTAACCTTCATAGGCGCAAGATTAGATACGAAAGATCTGTCTGCAAGGCTTCCAGTAGACAAAGTGGCAGACATTCGCCGACATGTACAGGTATTATTAGGATGCAGAAAGATTAAGGCCAGTTTCATCCTAAAAACCTTAGGTCTCATGGCAGCAGCGATTATATTAGTTCCCCTGGCTCGTTTTCACATGAGGATTCTCCAGTGGATGCTTTTCACCCAATGGTCTTTTCAACAGCTTCCTTTGTCTCACAAGATATTAATCACACAATCATGCAAAGACCACTTGGCTTGGTGGATGGTCTCTCCATCAGTACCCCATGGCAGACCATTTGTTCTTCCTCCTCCAGTTGCCACGGTGACCACAGATGCCTCCCTGATTGGGTGGGGGGGTGCATTTTCAGGGCAGGACGGTCCAGGGCACATGGCAACCCCACGAGTACCACTTGCACATAAATGTCTTGGAGATGAGGGCGGTGCTTTTAGCGTTGCAAGCTCTTCAGAACTCTCTACCCATTGGGACCATTGCAATTCAGACAGACAATATGTCTGTAGTGTGGTACATCAACAAGCAGGGCAGAACCAAGTCATATCCCTTATCTACTCTCAACGGTTTCTGACGGCAACGCACATCCCTGGGAAGTCCAACGTCATAGCGGACAGGCTAAGCCTAGTTATTCTCATGCCTCACAAGTGGTCTCTCAACCAGACAGTAGCGGACAGAATCTTCCACAAATGGGGTCAGCCTTGCTGCGACCTTTTTGCAACTCCTCTCAACAGCAAGTGCGACAGTTTCTTTACTCTCTTCCCTCTTCCCGGACACTCCCCCAGAGACGCTCTAGTTCACCATTGGCCCCAGGGACTTCTGTATGCATTCCCACCCTTTCCACTAATTCCCAAACTAATTCAGAAAGCTGCCGTGCTGGGTTGCAGGATGATCCTAATTGTCCCCTACTGGCCTCAACAAATCTGATTCCCATTCCTGCATCGTCACCTTCTAGAGCAGCCTTGGACTCTGGACCCAGTTCCAGACCTCCTGATCCATCAGTCGGGCGGGCTGCATCAGTCTCTTCAGTCTCTCAACCTCACTGCTTGGTTGCTCCACTTCAAACCTTAGCCAGGCTTCCCAGAATTTCCAATTCAGTGCGGGAGATTATCCTTTCTTCGCACAAACCTACAACCAGGAAGACTTATGCTAGTAAGTGGAAATGTTTCTTTTTCTGGGCAGAGGATAGAAGTATAGATCCCTTCACGGCCCCTGTCCATAACGTCCTAGACTTTTTAGCAGAACTTTTTCAAGCGGGCTCCTCTTCTGCCACTATTAGAGTTCAGCTAGCGGCTATCTCTAATTTCCATATGGGTCTCTCAGAAACCAGCATCATGTCCCTTAAGCTTTGCAAAGCCTTTCTGAAAGGAACAATCTTGCTCAGGCCTCCAGTGAGAGATCCCCCGCCTCCGTGGGACTTAAATTTGATCCTAGCTTCCTTGATACTGCCTCTCTTTGAACCGGCAGCTTCATGTTCCTTGAAATTGCTTACTTGGAAAACCCTCTTTTTGGTGGCCATTACTTCAGCGAGGAGAGTTTCTGAACTTCAAGCCCTTTGTGTTCGTCCTCCTTACCTAGTTTTCCATAAGGATAGAGTTTCACTCAGGTCTAATCCTTCGTTCCTTCCTAAGGTCCCCTCCGAAAATAATTTGAATCAATCCATCGATCTGCCAGACTTTTTTCCAAATTATTCCAACAAAGCTGAACACAAATTACACCAGTTGGACGTTCATAGGCAATTACATTTCTATTTGCATAGGACTGAGCAAATTAGGAAATCAGACCAACTCTTCCTGTCCTATGCGGAGGATAAGCAGGGTCGACCGGGTCGACCAGTGTCTAAAGTAACCTTATCCAGGTGGTTGTCCTCTATTATTACCCTTGTTTATCATTTGAGGAATAAAGAACTCCCTGCTAAACCTAAAGGCCACTCTACTAGGGCTTTAGCTACATCGGTAGCTTTTCAATCAAGACTACCTATGGAAGCCATTTCTGCGGCGGCCACATGGGCCACCCCTCATACCTTCATTTCACATTATAAATTGGATCTTACCTCTAGGAGCAGAGCTGATTTTGGTTCCACTGTGCTCAAGAGTCTGTTTCTATGAGCCACCTAGGACTAAGGTGCTAGGGACGCTGTCCCAACCAGCAAGAATGAAGGCGAGAGAGACAACTTAACATTAAGAAGTTATGTACCTACCATAATGTTCCATGTTAGTTGTCTTCTTCTCACCTTCTTTCTTGCGTCCCACCCCTCCATCCCCCTAGCCTAGATGGACTGAGAAGAGTCCTCCTACGGGTATTGTCACTGGCTGAGTCTTTACCGATTATGTCCTCTACCTTTTTCTTCAGCCCTGTAGCTGAAGTTTTTGCTATTGTGACGGTTGTCCTCTTGTATTATGATGGTGTTAGGTCTTCCAAATGAGATCTGGGGGTCTAGCGCCAGGCATTGTGGGATATAGGGAGGCCTCGAGCCAATAAGTAGCTCTCGAGCTTTAGAAAATGGCCGAGTCTGAGCCGAAGGTCGGCTCCGAACCCAACCAGCAAGAAAGAAGGCGAGAAGAAGACAACTTACATGGAACGTTATGGTAGGTACATAACTTCTTATTTTCTTTCCTAATCATACCAACAAGGCAGAATGCAAACTACATCAGTTGGATGTGCATAGACAACTGAGATTTTATCTACATAGAACCAAAGACTTTAGGAAACAGACCAGCTAGTTATTTCCTTCTGTCAAGCAAAGCAAGACAAGCCAGTCTCAAATGTTACACTTTCAAATTAGTTTTCCAGTTGTATTACCTTTATATACAGCTCAAGCAATAAAAGTTTACCTTTCAAAGTTAAAGGCCATTTAGCTAGAGCACTAGCAACATCCTCTGCTTACCAAGCCAGATTGTCTGCGGATAGTATTTGTGCAGCTGCTACATGGCTGGGCCCCATACATTTAGCACTTATTACAAAGTAGATTTGGCCTTCAGGGACTAGCTTCTTTTGGGTCCACAGTGCTCAAATGTGTACTCCTGTGAGCCACCCAAGAAGATGGTGCTAGGGACACTGTCCCATCCAGTAAGAATTAAGGTGAGAAGGACAACATAACGTACAGAAGTTATGTACCTACTATAACGTTCCATGTTTGTTGTCCTTCTCGCCCTTCTTTCTTGCGTCCCTCCCTCCTTCCCCCAGCCAAGGCTTCTAGAAGATGAGATTTCCTTTCCTACAAGTGAGGGAGTTCCTCTGAAATTCGTTATTTTTCCTCTTATGTTTTCATAGATTTTATATATATTTCATGTTATGTGGGAAATATATACATACATTTTATGACTAGCAGCAAACAAGATCTGGGGATTGCTCCAATGCATGATGGGATAGATATTCAGCCACGAGCCAAG
Source organism: Protopterus annectens (assembly GCF_019279795.1). NCBI lineage: Eukaryota > Metazoa > Chordata > Ceratodontiformes > Protopteridae > Protopterus > Protopterus annectens. The sequence goes on from NC_056741.1 coordinate 1,475,929,879, forward strand.
TGAAAGACTTCGAGCTAGTGTATTCGGCCGAGCTGCAGATGAGGATTGTCTCCGAACCCGTCCAGTAAGAAAGAAGGGCAAGAAGGACAACAAACATGGAATGTTATAGTAGGTACATAACTTATTTTTTTCAGGGGGTAAGTCCCCTACCCCCCCCCCCATGTGGAAGGCTGTGTCCTCTCACTCCCCGATAATTGTATGTTCCAACTACGAGATTGTATTACAGTGGGGAAAGAGTGTATTCCCCAGTCTCCGCTGTACTAAAGTCTGTAGCATAAAAAGCTGGCATTTTTCAAGTAGTTGATTTTCAGTCCGCTGTAATGGCCCTCTCCCCTGGTGATGAAAACATTCCTCGATAAAACACTGTGCACCCATATGTATATTTTTATATGTACATGTAATCCGTGTCAACTTAAGTGAAAAGCAATGTACTAAAAATTAACATACTGAATGTAATGTTGAAATGTCAAAATCTTAAAATGTTGAAATCAAAATACCTAATCCCCTACATTTGTAGGGTGCTGGACTTGCCCCCCCCCCTCCCCCCACCCCACAAGATCCATGTTACCACTCTTACTGAGTTTCACTAACAGGTGAGTTGCATTGTTTGCTGACTGGTTGTATAGTGGCACAGTGTATATATGTAGTAAATGCATGGTCTTAGTAGGTGTTTTTGAGTTCAGCTTTGTAAAGTTTCAGCATTTTGACATTTCAGGATTTTGCTTTTAGTGTAGCACTATTCAGTAACCTGTCAGTTACCCTTATATACACAAATGTGTTCATTTGCTTGTTTGTGTGGGTGTGTGCATGTATATATTATAAACACACACACACACACACACGCGCCAAGTGGTATTGTGAGCCTTCCAGCCCTTGGATATGCAATAACATCTGTACCATGCACAACCTTGGATGCCTTATTGCACTAATGAAATGGATATCTGTATTTGTATATACAGTGGATATAAAAGGGGTACACACCCCTGGTAATATGCCAGGTTTTTGTTGTATAAAAAAATGAGACCACAATAAATCATTTCAAAACTTTTCCCACCTTTAATATGACCTATAACCTGTACAATTCAATTAAAAAACAAACAAATTTGTTAGGTTCATTGCTAACTTTATCCCCCACCCCCACCCCCTAAAGGGCCCATCTGTATACCAGAAGAATGCAAAGTTCCTGTAATCACTGCTACACAGGTAAAAAACACACTCTTTAAAGCCAAGAACATAGTATCCATGGGATCTGACAACATCCCAGGCTGCGTTCTACATGAACTACAGAATGAACTGGCACCCCACCCAAGCACCATGTTCAATCATAGCCTCACCTGAGGCTTTGTGCCCACTGAATGGCGCACAGTGATGGTTATCCCACTCTACAAAGGGGGAGCCACCATGGACCTCGGGAACTACCAACCCATTAGCCTAACGAGCCTGGTCTGCAAGGCCATGGAATGTATCATTGTGGAACTTATAAACAAAGACATTGATAATCTCCAAACTCTGGATCCCACCCAGTTCGGGTTTGTAAAAGGCAGATCATGTCTCATAAACCTGACTGACTTCTTTGAAGCAGTCACCAAAGCCGTAGATGAGGGTAAGTTGATTCACACAGCCTATCTAGATCTTGTCAAGGCTTTTGACACCATCCCTCACTCTGGAATTATAGATAAACTCACTAAACTAGGTATAAATCCCTATGTCAAAAGATGGATTGCCAACTGGCTCACTGACAGAACCCACACTGTGAAAGTAGCAGACTCCAAATCTGACATCAGACCAGTGACAAGTGGAGTACCACAGGGTTCAGTCCTGGGTCCTCTTCTGTTTGGTATCTACTTTTCTGAAGTACAGACTAACACAGAAGGTCTTTGGCTAACGAAGTTCGC